>NC_083657.1:4780322-4960322 GCF_963576545.1 Limanda limanda
TTATTCGTCACATGACTCGACTACCAGCGGTGAATACAAAGCGTTGCTAACACTTCCTGTCAGTAAATATTCCACCTCGTCGTCCCTCCACGAAAATAAACCCCTGCTCTCACTTTTCACCCTCTGCTCCTTCCTCCTTCAGAGTGTTTTCTGTATCTAAGAGACCGACTGCAGAAGAGACAATCTACTTCCTGTTTACACCACATACCTGAGTGGTCATGTGATGGGTTTTCAGGTGTGTTAATGTGGACGATTTCTGAGACAGAGCTAAAACAACGTCGTTTTAGTTTAAAAACATTTACCTGAGGGACAAGTTGTGTTCACTAATTTATTGATGGTTTATCTGAGGCCGCTGTGACTTTAAACTTTGGTGATATATTCCAGTGACTTAATGAAAAGTGTAACCTGGTTCCAGGATGCAAACAAGAGTTGAGGAAAAAGCATCCATTGTGTGTAATTACACACACGGAGAGGTCAAAGTCAGAGGAGCTTCTCTTGTGACAGCAGCAGCTTCTTATCAATTAGTCAGAACCAACTTACTGTGTCCAATTACCAAAGGGACACGTTAACAACGGAGGGGGGGCTGGAAACTCCCAAACAAACGACTCGACTTCCCTCGCCGACCTTTAAAACCTGTCAAATGATACAAATACCTCAAAACATTATCAAAAAACAAACTTAAACTCTTTCTGTGAACTTTTGAAAACATTCAAGAGCCTTAAAACCCACTTAGAGAACCTGAGGAATCCCTCCCTGACTGATGGATCATCCTTAAATGCACAAAACCTTTGCTACAAACACATCCTCTCAATATATAAGAAAGCAAATGCTAAAACCTAAAAATCTTAAGCTTTCTAAGCCCAGAAATTAAGCTCTTTCTAATTCCCTAAGTAATTTGAGTGGAATTTCACTGAGGAATCCAAAGCATCTTCAAGCGCTTCAAGCCTTTAGGAGCTTTTACATTTCTCCCAAACCTCTGGATTCTTCTCAGTGAACCAAATAAACCTGAAACCACTTCAGGTGTTCTTTGTTAAATCTGTAGCAACGACTCTGGGTGACTCTTATACTGAAGTGCTGATAAGCAAGGTGCAGTTTTATTCTTTAGAGTTGAGCTGCTCCTTGGTCAACAATGTAAACTGTATGAAGCTGTGCTGTGTTTACCCTCGGGGTGTTTTTTTACATTCCAGTTATACCTGTGGTGTTTGAACAGAAGGAGCTGTAAGAGTCAGAGATTGACAAAAGGTCAAAGTTAAGAATAAATGAATCCTCATCAGTCTCAGCAGAACGTTCGAGACACGACCTCGGTCTGTGCTTGTGTTACTTATTGTTGCGTTGCCCAGAAGTGAGTTTGGACAAAAACATTCCACAGTGTCTACGTTTTTTTATTTAAACACAGCTTGTCCCACATCCCTCACAGCTCAACCCAAGTCAGCTGAATTCCTGTTTAATAAGATGAGTTGGACGCATGGAGGCTGACAGAGGAGGGTCTGTGAGCTCAGACCAGGAGATGAGCTGACATGAGGCAGAAAAGCAAAAACACTCAGACTCCACAGCGTCCACATGAAGAGTCGAGAGTCTGTAGAGCTTCTGCAAACACAACACATTTCCTGTAAAGTAATAAAAACCCTCCATGACTCATGTATTCTCATCAGGTCCCACGTCAAAGCTCAAACCTACTAAAATTCCCTCATAAAACATCTAGGACAGGTTTATGGATCCTGATGACCAACTAAATGACAGCTTCTCAAGGTCATCGATACCTTTTTACGAGCCATAGACACTTATGCAAGGATTTATCAACCTGGAAAGCCTATTGCATCATTTCAACTATCCTGAATTGCCATGGACATCACCTAGCACTGTGTAACCGGAAGATGTTTTTCATATCGTTCAGTCGTTCTGCATCAGAATAAACCTGAATGTAGGTTCGAGCCTCAGAAAACAACCCTCGTCTTCTCACTCAGTCTTCTGTGTTTGTTGTGTAGAAAACAGTCTGTGGCTGAAATCAGATCTCTCATTTACATAAGCCCGCCCACACACACTCACACAGACACACGCACACACACACAGACACACACATACATACATACATACACAAACACACAGGACGGATGGTGTCGCCTCACTTAAATCTGATTATACACTGCAGGTATTTAAATACAATGGTCAGCAGTCGGTTGATGAAGATGTAAATACACATTCGTGAGGAAATGAAGCAGAGTGACAGTGAACTGAAGACAGCAGGGACATTATGGTCTGTCCCTGTCAGAGAATCATGTGATGAGGGGAATAAGCTGCTAATGAAGGCAGCGAGGGAAACTGTGAAATGCAGTTAAGTCAGAGGTCAACAGGTCAATGCAGATCCATCGATCCAAACACATCAATAGATCTGTTTGGATCCAGAGTCACAGTTAAACAAACTGTGGCCTCCACAAGAACCATCACATTTCATTAACCATGAAGGTTAGAGTAGAAAACAGCTGACTGGACCAGACTGGTGTTCCTAATAAACTGAACACAGCCTGGAACAGAATGAATGTGGGATATCAGAGGATGATTTCATATAATATATAAACCTAATTGATATAAATAACATAAAACCACAAACACAAAACAATAATATAGAAACACTACAACTACACTGACATTACAGACATATTATTAATTTATTACCATAAAGTCGTTTGAGTCAATATGTTTCAGGGATATATAGGAACACAATGATGTTGAATAAATATAGCCATAAATTAATAAAGTATATAATGTATAAATGGGGGGGTCCCACCTCCTCCTCTGCGCCCGCTCCGTTGCCTACGTGGGCCATGTCAGTGGCTGTCCTCCTTCAGGTCCGCAGCTGGCTCCTCATGTCCCAGCGCCTCCAGATGTTTTCCAGCTGTTCGACCCCAACACCGGATTCTATCGTTCGTACCGAGGCTCCGGTTCGGCTCCGTGTGTCGGTGACGGGCCGTGGGTTCGGTTCTCCGCCGAATGAGCTTTTTTTCTGCGGAAACACACAACGAAAACACACACCTCCAGGCTCCCGTAGCTCCGCCCCCACACTGACAGCTATAGAGAGAGAAAGAGGGAGGGAGAGAGAGGGAGGGGGGAAGAGAGGGAGAGACTATGACCACGTTTCTTTAATGTCATATTTAGGGCCAGAGCACCGACTATATATCATATCATATTATATCATACTCTTTGTATATTCTTTGTATATATAAGTCTATATACACATATTTATACATGTGTACATGTTATTATTATTATATTTACCATTATTACTATATACTGCTATTAAATTGGTATAATTACTATCATATATAAATATATATTATGTTATTTTATATACTAAATATACTGTACTATTTTTATATACTATCTAACAATAACATTACCATCATATCATCAGA
This sequence comes from Limanda limanda, assembly GCF_963576545.1. Taxonomy (NCBI): domain Eukaryota; kingdom Metazoa; phylum Chordata; class Actinopteri; order Pleuronectiformes; family Pleuronectidae; genus Limanda; species Limanda limanda. Next base: position 4,783,733 of record NC_083657.1, read on the forward strand.
ACTATTACCAAGTGACTGTAACTACTAGTTGACTTGGCCATAGTATTTTATTGACTAATTGTTTTATACCTTGTATTACTGTGTATATATATATATATGCATATTTATTTCATTCCTATTTATTCAATGTATTAACTTTTAATGTATCAACTTTTTTATTGTACCCTCGGCACCATTGTAAATGAGGGTCTTATCCCTCAATGTGTCTTCCGAGGCTTAAATAAAATATTCAATCAATCAAAACCATCATCTTGCCACTGCACCTTATCTACCTATTTATCTTTTTTCAGTTTCTGTTTTTATTCTTTCTACCTCAATATTTTTTATTTTATTCTAATGTATTATATTTTATCGTATTCAAATATACCGGCTGCTATGACGACTTCGGGGATGAATAAAGTAATCTATCTATCTATTGATTTTCATTTTGGACTTAATAGCAATTTTGGCCATTTTACACTTTGTATATTTTAAAGAACTCCTCCCAAAGCTTTTATCAGATCAACTTCAAAATCGGTGAGGGCCATCTTAACAACATGGAGATGAACACTAACTACATTTTTTACTACATCTCTCTATTGCACACTAATGCTTTGGTTTATTACACTGAGATCTTGAAACCCCCTGAATAGAACCATTTCCTGCCACATGAATTCCCATAATAAGATGAATATTCCTTCCCCTTTCCATTCCCCCGGCCCAAGCCTGTGAGAACTGTCCTCATGATGTCATATGATGTTGTCACGTCTGTGTGGTGTTTTCTCTTTGTGCTACATCGGGTTTGTGCAACACTTTTATTTAAAAAACTTGTGGAGGTAAAAATTACAAATGTACAAAACAGACATTTAAAGAAGAACAGGAACATCTCACTGGGTCACAAGAAAACACACAATAAAACATTTAACTTGTACAAAGTGTTTCAATTGAACAGCTACAACCCTTTGTTACCTGCTGTGGCGTGCCTATGAGCAAGGCACTACATCCACCGCAGCAGTGTGAGTACGAACGTTCAGGTTTTAATGAGGCTGATTAATGCTTTAACGTCAGCTTCAAATCTGCTGTTGTAACGTTCAACCTGATGAATAAAAAATATGCATATGATGAATAAAACCAGACTTCCCATCAGCCATCTGTCCTGATCCAACATTCTGAGGAAAACAGGATTAAAATACAACTTAAAAACGAGTGTTTTAGTGGAAGAAGAATGAACACTGTCCTGGTGAGTACGAGTCAGTCTACAACACAAGTTGGTACAAGCGTATTGAACGTTAACAAGAGTTCACACGTAAACATGAACAACACCTAAAGATGAACAAACTTTACAGGAAATAAACACCAGCATCTGAGCAGGTGATAAACTGGTGCGTGTGTGTGATGAGGTAAACGGTTGTGCACATTCTCATTGTCAGGGAAACGGATTCACATCGACACCCCTCAGCGGGGGAATGGTTCAGTCCAGGCGACTTCAAGAGCATTGACCCATCAGGACAGGTCCACTGGAGCTGGAGGGGACAAGTGGACAATAAGCGTCAATATACTGCTGACTAAATATTCGATATTAATGATAAAATAAAACAAAGTAAAACATCTTATCTAAGAACTAATACTTCATTCATACGCTTTACAAACAATATAAATTACTTTATAATTATCAATTGTCATGATTACTGTGTGAGAAAGTACATTATTCATCATCATGGAATAAAAACAAATCAAACAAGGTGAAATTCCAAATGTTTTTACCATTTTCTTTCTGCACCTCTTCTTCCTCCCCTCCTCCGTCGTTACTCGACGTCTCCTTCACCTCCTTCCCTCCCTCCCTCCTGCAGAGCTCCGCCCTCTCGGCCTCCTCCCGCTGCTTCTCCTCCAGCAGCGAGCGCAGGAAGGCGGCGCTCACCACCTCCTCGCCCTCCCCCACCAGGAAGGTGTTCTTGAAGCGGTTGTAGAGCATGGAGGACTTGTCCATGACGGCCTGGCTCGCTCTGTAGGAACGCATCTACACACACAAAACACACAAAACACACAAAAACACACAAAAACAAATTAGAATACTTCATCAAACTTTATTTCACAGATCTAACCGAAAGGAGACGTCATTAAATGTCTCGTTTTGTTCTAAATCCACAAACTACAATTTCATCTGATGGGAGACAAAATAGCAGCTAATTCTCCATTTGAATTACCTTGAATTAGTTAATATTAGTTCGGGTTAGTTAATAAAGAACTAGATTGTGCGTTTGTACCTTTCTCAGCGTGGCGATGAGCTCACTGTGTCTCTGGACGTGTTGAGACGTCACGTAAACCATACTGAGCTGATCCAACGCCGTCAGACACTTCCTCAGGTCCTGGAAGGAAACACATTTACATAATTAATTTTACAGTTAACAGTATAACACTCGTTAAAGAGATCAACCTGAATGAGCAGAATATCTTTCCTTAAAATGCTTTTGTAATAATAAACAGGATGTAGAGTTGTGTGTTTGTGTTACCGGCTTGTCGGTCTTCAGAGAAATCCTGATGTCCCCGTGGATTCTGTGCAGAGTCGAGTCCGTCAGCGTCATGGTCGAACTCTTCTTCTTCTTCACCTCCACCCCCTTCCCTCTCGCTGAGTCACTCTTTTCTTCTGCGCTCTTCTTCTCTGGTTTTGCCTCTTTGCTGGTTTCTGCCTCATCTTGTGGCGTCTGCTCCGTCTTCTTCGCTTGATCTGGGGTTTTCTCGTCTTTCCCCTGCGCCTCCTTCTCGATCTTCTCCTCCTTCTTCTTCTGTCCTCTTGTTTTTTTCACCTCCTTTTCCTTCTTCTCCTCCTGAGATTTCCGAGTCGCTCTCTTTGATTTTTGTTCTTCTTCGCTCTTCTTCAGCGCTGCCTCATCTTCACTGCTCTTCTTTAGTTTCTCCTCTTCATCACAGCTGTTCTTTCGTTTCTCCTCTTCATCACTGCTCTTCTTTCGTTTCTCCTCTTCATCACAGCTGTTCTTTCGTTTCTCCTCTTCATCACTGCTCTTCTTTCGTTTCTCCTCTTCATCACAGCTGTTCTTTCGTTTCTCCTCTTCATCACTGCTCTTCTTTCGTTTCTCCTCTTCATCACTGCTATTCTTTCGTTTCTCCTCTTCATCACTACTCTTCTTTCGTTTCTCCTCTTCATCACTGCTCTTCTTTCGTTTCTCCTCTTCATCACTGCTCTTCTTTCGTTTCTCCTCTTCATCTCTGCTCTTCTTTCGTTTCTCCTCTTCATCACTGCTCTTCTTTTGTTTCTCCTCTTCATCACTGCTCTTCTTTCGTTTCTCCTCTTCATCACTGCTCTTCTTTCGTTTCTCCTCTTCATCACTGCCTTTCTTTTTCTCTTCTTCTGTTGTATTCTTTTCTTTTTTGTCATCCGCCATTGCTCTTATTCTTTCAAAAACACTCTCAACATCTGAGCTCAATTCCATCTTTTTATCTTCCGATTTCTTCTCTTTCTCCGTCACCTTTTCTGAGTTCTTTTCTTTCTCTTCTATAATTTTTTTGTCCGTCCTCTCCTCTTTCTTCTTCTTGTCATCCTCCAACGCCACCGCCAGTGTTCCTCCCATCATCGTCTTCATCTGAAACTTTGTTCCCTGTCCAGGCTTCGCCTTCACGATTTTTCCGATTATTTTTCTCTCCTCCTTCCTTTCTTCATTTTTCTGCTGCTGCATTTCCTCGTTCTTCTTCTCCTCCCCTGTTTTCTCGATCACGCCCTCGTTTTTCTTTCCTTCCACATTCATTTTGTCTTCGTTCTTTTGTCCACTTTGCTTTTCTTTCGTCGTCACTTCTCCTGATGTTTTACTCTTTGCCTTCTCCGCTGTTGTCTTTTTGTCGGACGTCTTCATCTCGTTCTTTTTAACGTCTGTCGTTTTTTCCATCTTTCTCTCCTCGTCCTTTCCAAGGTCTTTCACGCTCCTCTGACTTTCTCTCTTTTTGATCTCAATGTTCTTTGCTAAGTCCCCGACTCTCCTGATATGAACACAAAATAAAACTTAAACACTTTATCTAACAAACTCTCTTTAACTGATGCGTGTGCGTTTTTCTTACGTGTTCTTCGTCTTCTCCCTCCTCCTCGTCGCTCCTCCTCCCTCCTGTATCAGACCTCGCAGAGATTTTAACAATTTCTCCCTCTTGGCCGCCAGGTGGCGCTGTTGCTGCACATAAAAAGAAAATTCCTTGAAATTCACAGAAATGTTTTAATACTTCTTCATACAAGTTTTTTCTTTATATTTTAGTTTTACCTCCTCTTCCACAGGAGATCCGCCCTTCTCCTTTTCTTCTTCTCCATCCTTTGTTTTCTCTTTTTCTCTGCTCCTAGTTGTTCTCCCTCTTTTCTCTGAGGTATCTCCAGTTCTCTCCTCTTCAGTCTGCTTCTTCATCCCTTCTTTCTTCCTCTTTACACCTCCATCCACTTCCTCCTCCTCTCCTTCATCCTTCATTTTCTCTCTCTCGGTTCTCCTCATCGTCCTCACTTCTCTCACAGACAGTTCTCCAGTTTTCTCCTCTTCGGTCTTCTTCTTTATCGTCTCTTCTTTCTTTCCTTCAATACCTACATCCTGTTTTTTCTTCAAATCCTTCTTTCTCCTTGTTGCCTCTTCTTTTCCCTCCTTGCCTTCATCCTTTCTTTTTTCCTTCTCCATTTCTGTGCTCCTCATCGTCCTTCCTCCTCTCTCCTGCTTTTCTACCGTTTTCTCCTCTTCCATCTTCTTCGTCATCTCTTCTTTTTCCCTCTCGACACCTACAGTCACTTTTTTCTTCTTCACCTCCTTCTCCTCGCCTTCATCCTTTGTTTGTTCCTTCTCTGTTCTCCTTGTCATCCTCAATTCTCTCTCTGATGTTTCCCCAGTTTTCTCCTCCTCTGTCTTCTTCATCTCTTCTTTCTTTCCTTCTAAATCTCCATCCTGTTTTCTTTTCTGCACCTCCTCCTTCTCTCTAGTTGTCATCGTTTCTTCATCATTAGTTGTATCCCTCTCGGTTCTCTTTATCATCCTCACTTCTCTCTCTGAAGTTTCTCCAGTTTTCTCCTCCTCTGTCTTCTTCCTCCCTTCTTCTCCCTCATGCTTTGATGTTTCCCTCTCTGTGCTCCTTGTCGTCCTCCTTCCTTTGTCTGATGTTACTCCAGTTTTCTCTTCCTCCGTCTTCTGCAGCTCTTCTTTCTTCCCCTCGACACCCCCTTCCTGTTTTTTCTTCTCCACATCCTTCTCCTCTCCTTCATCATTAGTTGTATCCCTCTCGGTTCTCCTCATCATCCTCACTTCTCTCTCCGAAGTTTCTCCAGTTTTCTCCTCTTCCATCTTCTTCCTCTCTTCTTCTACCTCATGCTTTGTTTTCTCTCTCTCTGTTCTCCTTGTCGTCCTCCTTCCTTTCTCAGATGTTTCTTCAGTTTTGTCTTCCTCCGTCTTCTTCATCTCTTCTTTCGTTCCTTCTATACTTCCATCCTGTTTCTTCTTCTCCACCTCTGTTATCTTTGTCTCCTCTTCATTATTTTCCTCCTCTTCTTCTATATCCTTCGTTTTCTCTCTCTCTGTGCTCCTTGTCGTCCTCCCCCCTTTCTCTGATGTTTCTTCAGTTTTGTCTTCCTCCGTCTTCTTCATCTCTTCTTTCGTTCCTTCTATACTTCCATCCTGTTTCTTCTTCTCTGCCTCTGTTCTTTTTGTCTCCTCTTCATTCTTTTCCTCCTCTTCTTCTATATCCTTCGTTTTCTCTCTCTCTGTGCTCCTTGTCGTCCTCCCCCCTTTCTCTGATGTTTCTTCAGTTTTGTCTTCCTCCGTCTTCTTCATCTCTTCTTTCGTTCCTTCTATACTTCGAGCCTGTTTCTTCTTCTCCGCCTCTGTTATCTTTTCCTCCTCTTCTTCTATATCCTTCGTTTTCTCTCTCTCTGTGCTCCTTGTCGTCCTCCCCCCTTTCTCTGATGTTTCTTCAGTTTTGTCTTCCTCGGTCTTCTTCATCTCTTCTTTTGTTCCTTCTATACTTCCATCCTGTTTCTTCTTCTCTGCCTCTGTTCTCTTTGTCTCCTCTTCATTCTTTTCCTCCTCTTCTTCTATATCCTTCGTTTTCTCTCTCTCTGTGCTCCTTGTCGTCCTCCCCCCTTTCTCTGATGTTTCTTCAGTTTTGTCTTCCTCCGTCTTCTTCATCTCTTCTTTCTTTCCCTCCTCTCCTTTCTCTCTGTCTGTTCTCCTTGTCATCCTCCCTTCTCCAGTTTTCTTCACTTCCATTTTCTTCATCTCTTCTTTCTTTTCCTCCTCGCTTTCTGTTCTCCTTGTCATCCTCCTTTCTCCAGTTTTCTTCACTTCCATTTTCTTCATCTCTTCTTTCTTTTCCTCCTCTCTTTCTGTTCTCCTTGTCATCCTCCGTTCTTTCCCAAACATTTCTCCAGTATCCTTCACCTCCATCTTCTTCATCTCTTCTTTCTTTGCCTCCTCTTCATCTGTTGTCTTTGTCGGCATCCCTTCTCTCTCGGATGTTTCACCAGTATCCTGCACCGCCATCTTCTTCTTCATCTCTTCTTTCTTTCCCTCCTCTCCTGTTCTCCTGGTGATCCTCTCTTCTCTCTCTGTTGTTTCGCCAGTATCCTTCACGTTCATCTTCATCTCTTTTTTCGGTGCCTCCTCTTTCTCTCTTTCCGTTCTCCTTGTCATCCTCCCTTCTCTCTCTGATGTTTCTCCAGCTGTGTCCTCCACCATATTCTTCATCACTTCCTCTTTCTTTCCTTCTTCACATCCATCCTGTTTTTTCTTCTCCGCCTCCTTTGTCTTTGTCCTCTCTTCTTTCTTTTCCTCCTCATCTTCATATTTCGTTTTCTCTTTCTCCGTTCTCCTACTCATTCTTCCTTCTCTCTTCGATGTTTCTCTAATTTTCTTAACCTCCATCTTCTTCATCTTTTCCTCTTCTTTCTCTCCCTCCTCTCTCTCTGTTCTTCTTGTCATCCTCTCTCCTCTAGTTTTTTTCATCTCCATCTTCTTCATTTTTTCTTTCTTTGCCTCTCCTCCTTTCTCTCTCATGGCCTTCTTTGTCATCCTCCCTTCTCTCTCCGACGTTTCTCCAGTTTTCTTAACCTCCATCTTCTTCATCTCTTCTTTATTTCCCTCCTCTCTCTCTGTTCTTCTTGTCATCCTCTCTTCTCTAGTTTTTTTCATCTCCATCTTCTTCATTTCTTCTTTCTGTCCCTTCTCTCCTTTCTCTCTCTCCGTTCTCCTGGTCATCCTCCCTTCTTTCTCCACAGCTTCTCCAGTTTTCTTCACCTCTGTCTTCTTCAACTCTTCTTTTCCCTCCTGTCCTCTCTCTCCCTCTGTTCTCCTCATCGTCATCCGCCCTTCTCTCTCTGTCGTTTCTCTTGTTTTCTCCTCCTCCCTCTGCTTCTTGATCTCATCTTCTTTCTTCCTCTCCGTCATCGTCCTCCCTTCTCTCTCTGACATTGGTCCAATTTTCTTCCCTTCCGTCTTTCTCTTCAACTCTTCCAGACTTTCAATCCTCACCATCACCTTTACTTTCTTCATCACCTCCTGCTCTCTCTCTTCCCGCTTCCTTGCTTGTTCCTCCTCCATTCTTCTCATCTCCTCTTTCTTTTTTTCCTCATCTTCCTTCTTTGTTGCCTCCGTATCTATCGTGCTTCTTGTTCCTTCGATCTTTGCGCTTGTTTCTCTGATCGTCCTCTCCTCTTTCTTTCCTTCCATTATTTTCTCCTCCTTTTCTTTCTCGGCCGGCTTCGTCGTCATTGCTTGAGTTTCTGTCGTCATCGTGTCTTTCTTACCTTCTACACCTTCATCTTGTTTTCTTTTCTCCTCTTCCTTTCTTTCCACTCCTTGTCTCTCAGATGACTTCACCTCTGCTGTTTGCTCGTCCGTCGTCTTCTCTTTTCTTATCTCCTCCTCTTTTTCTCTCCTCCTCTTAACTCCTCGACTCTCTGCTGCACTCTTCTCCTCCTCCTGTTCCCTCTGTTCTCTGTTATTACTGGACACTTGTGTCGCAGAGTTTTTCGCTTTCTTACCAGCTGCAGAAAAACAACAGAGAATATATCAGATAATTATTGATTATTAGCACGAGGGAATTGGCTTCTGTGTCTATGGATAGATTCTTTATATAGAATCATAAATCGTCTTTGTCTAGTTATATATAAGCAAAGTTGTGTTTGTTACCTGCAGGTTTTGCTGCAGGACTGCCAGCTGTTCTCTTTCTGAGCTGCTCTGCAACCACCTGGAAAACCAAACACATCAAAAATCAGACTCCGCCCACACTGAAACATTTTAGTATTAAAACTCATCACTGTTTCTATGGTTACACTCTCTTGTTTATCTATTGGTCGGTGTTTTTACCTTGGGCTCAGCTTTTCTGCTCCTGGTCATAGTGGGACTTGTCGCCTCGGTTTTATCTTTGTCGTCTGTCGCTGTCGTCAGAGCTTTGACGGCACCTTGAGTTTTTTTCTCGGCTGTAACTTTGCTCGGGGTCGTTGTAGAGATTTTTGTTTTCAACACGTTTGCTGTCGTCTGAAGAAACAAACAAAAAAGATAGGCAACATGTAGTTATTTACTCTCAAAAGGAAAGTTTGATTCAGGTTTAGTTGTAGTGAAATCCTCAAATAATTACACTATTATACATGTTTTTTAAAGTTACATAGTGTTAATTCAGGTTCATGTTGAACACTTACCTCCTTTTCGTCCCTTGCAGTATTTGCAATTCTGCTGCCCCCTGCTGGTGGATCTCTGCTTGTTGTCACCTCTGACTCGACCTTCCTTCTTCTCGTCGTCACTGAGGAATCTGTTGCAGTCTTCTCAGGAGTCTGTGTGGACTCGGCCGTTTTCTCTGGAGCGGATCTTGATGAGGCTCGTGTAGGAACCGTTTCTGCTTGACTTGAAGCTTTGATCGGAGAAGCTCTAACTTTACTGTCAACCTTCACAGCGACGGGTTTACTCTGAGATGAAGTTTTTACTTTGTCCTGTGTGGCTTTCGCTGCAGACGTCGGTTTAGCAGGTGTCGTCTGCGTGTAGGTTTTTAGTGGTATCTGTGAAATCAACAGAGCATATAAAAAAATATTAAACCAGGAATCAATGACAACAACTGACTATAAAGAGGATCAGTGATTATATAAATATGATAAGATAAAATAAGACATGAACTTAGACTCATTAACATCAGAGGGTGATGGACACTCACTTTGCCTCTAGTCCCGATTTTGGGTGTGTTCTGGATTTCCCACATTCCCTCAGTGAAGCCTTTGATGCGAACGCCGCTGCCGTACTTTATCTTGTTCCCGACGTAAGGAACGACATTCTCTACGGGGACACATCCTCTGAAGGGGGGAGGCATGGAGAGAGAGAGAGAGAGAGAGAGAGAGAGAACCACAATCAGTCACACGCTGTTGATTTGTTCTTAGGTGTAAATGATGAAACTGTGTGTACATACATCTGATGAGTCCCGAAGAAGAAGACCGGGACTCGCTTCTTGTTTCCCTGGTCAGACTTGCAGACCTGAACACACACACACACACATTAAATCAAATATATAAACAACAAATAATCTCTCATGATCTCTGTGTATGCGTTGGGATTCGTCCGTACCCTGGCTGGCCAATGAGGGAAGCCCTTCATCTTGCCGAACACCAGGTCTCCTGGTTTGAAGCTGTCCTTGTGTTTCCCGGGCATCTTGCTGTTTCAGTGGGAATCGAACCAGCGGCCTGAGGACGACTTGTTGTGTGTGGGACGCTCAGCTGCAAACAGAGGAGACAATAACAGGTTTAACTCACCTGATTACTCTCAAAGTCTTTACTCGTTTATTCTTCTCAACACAACTGAAGGTTAAAAACTTTCTTACATCACATCATAGCTCTGTAATAAAAAGTTTTGCACTGGCTCAACTTGGTGCAAATTATTTCCTTTTGCTGTAACATAGTTTAATAGACAATAGATTCAAGTTGGGCTGTTGGTTTTCTGTCAGAATAAAAGTTGTTTATCTTTGTGTTCCGGTTGTTTGCTCTGCTGTGACGTCACAGTTCGTTAATACCGCACTTTCGGTTTTAGCAGCACGTTCACCCACTGTTTACAAATACAGGCTCGTTAGCACAGAGGCTAACTCGGCTAGCCGCAGTTAGCTCCAGCAGGAGGCTTCGAATCTCAGCGCCGCGTCACTTGCGTCATTTTGTTCGTTAAACGGGAAATAAACACGCAAACTCACCGGAAACCGAGCGACGGTCGCGTCAGATCAGAGATGTGTTTCCTGGCTACAACATTTAGCTTCTTGCTACTTAGCTACGACCCACGACCGGCCGCCATGTTGGAGGAAATGCTCCCGTCACGTGATCTGCACTGGGTTCCGGCATGTGGCTAGAGCGGACCAATCAGAGAGGAGAGAGGGGGTGGCTGGACTGTACCATGTGTAGGAAAATCGGAGTGGGGGAGGAACCACAAAATAACATTTTATTTATTTATTGTTCAACCAACTTATGTACTATCGGTACATCTGATTATTCTTCATTACCCATATATAATGCTTCATTATTCCCATAAACACAAATTAACTGTCAACAGTAACCCAAACATACAGACAATATAATGAATACAACACATCAAATATTTGTTTTATCAAATATTTTTAAGGCACAATAAAACACTAAGCTTTTGAGATTTAAATGTTAGCAGTAACTTTACCTCTTTAACTCAGAGCTCTGCAATATTTATTTCTGTCAGTACAATGCAATGGTAAATGTGTAATCCATATCACTGTACATATTCTGTTTACTCTGTGTATATCAGTTTGTATTCCATCTATATTTTTTTATACTCCTTATACTTATACATTTTACTTTACTTCCCTTGCTGCTGTAACACTGCAACCTTCCTCGTCGTGGGACTAATCAATGATTATATTGTCTCATCTTCAATAAAGTTTCACAATCACAGTCTTTAAGACTAAGACCTAAAACATTGAATTTGATGCAATTTATTTCCTGGAATGAGCAGTTTGGTATAAACTTGTGAAAATAGAGGATGAACCCTTTTTATATAATCGTTTTTAAATAAACTCTCTTCACCCAGTTGAGTTCATTTAAACCACATACAAAGAAAGCATAAAAAACGATCAGTTAAATTAACTTAACTTATAAAGGACCTCACTCAGGAGCATTTTGTAAAAACTTTTATTGGATGTGAGGCAGGGTTTATGCCCCATATTGCTGCCAGCCACCAGGGGGACGCGTTGGCTTCACGTTTTGGAGGTCCGACCTCCATCTTTATTTACAGTCCGTGGTCTGAGGCTTGGCCTTTAATTTAATTATCTGATAATTTGTCTCTTATGAGATGATCACTTTTCATCCCACCACATTGAGTTTCTACCCTCAGGTTTCTATTCACAAACACAAACACAGATGGTTTGTTTCAAAGTCACAGACCTTTCACTGAGACTTCTGGGACTTGAAGTTCAGAACCTACTAACGTTTCCACAATGAAACATCCATTATTCAGACATTGTGAGGCAGACAAACTGTCCAAAGGCACATTCATGACAAACTTAATGTAGATTTTTTTTTAATCGCTGCCACTGTCACTATCATCCTCTTCCTCCTCCTCTTCTTCCTCTTCCTCCTCCTTCTTCTCTGTTTCCTCTACAAGTCCTGAGAAGAAGTCGTTGTCTCCGTGGGCTTTCTTAGAGAGAGACTTCATTCGTCCGTCCTTCTTCTTCCTCTTGCGGTATTCTTTGACGGTCGTGCCGGGTAAAGTGGAAATGTCCCAGAACTTGATGAGCTGGTCGTGACCGCTGCTGACCAGGAAGCGGGAGTCGTGGGACGTGGCAAGTTCTTCGATGGGTTCGCCGACGTGCTGCCCGATGCAGCCGATGACCCGGTTAGGAAAGAGGTTGATGGCTCTGATGGAGAACAGACACAACGTTGCTTTGTCAGTACTTTACGGCCATTGAGTTGTTGACCATGAGGTACGAAAGTAAATACTGGAGGGTGGAAACAGCAGGAAGTAAGAAGTAGGAGGTTGAGCGTATTGCACCCTGGACCTAATCTTTCAAACACAGCCAATCAGAGCCCAACTCACCGGATGTACCCGTCCATGGAGGCGGTGCACATGATGTTGTCGTTGATGGGGACGATGCAGTCCACCGACTCGGCCTTGAGAGCGAAGCGGTCGCTGGTGGCGCCGAAGCCGTTCCAGTTGAAGATGTAGATGGTCCCCTCGCTGGAGCCGCACGCCACCTTCTTCCCCCGCTTCATCACGGCCACCGAGGTCAGATCGCCGCTCTGGACCTCCGACAGCAGCTCAAAGCGCCGCCTCTTGAGGTGGAAGACGCCCATGGTACCGTCCCCACTGGATCACATCACAGGGGATCAAAGTAGCAGGAATGGTTTTAGAGTTTGTCCAGAGACAGACTTCTATAGTAAAAACTAGTGGAGTTCCCTACTGCTGGTCAGTACACACAATACAGGTTTCAGACACTTTTGCATTGGCTTTACTTCCCGGAACCAGAGTCTATGAACACATATGTAAACAGTCTATGGATAAAATAAGCCAAAACACTGGTCTGGTCCTTTAACTGTCGATAACAGTCACAGTCAACGAGGGTCGGTCTGACGGGTGTTACCTGGTGGTGAGCAGGATCCTCTTGGCCTGGTCCACAGCGATGTCACTGATGTAATCGTCGTGTTGTTTCAGATCCATGAACGCCTCCCCTTTCCTCATGTCCCACACCTGCACAAACACACACACAACAAACACAAACACACAAATAAACAACCAGGTTTCAGATCAGAGGTGCAAAGGCAACTATCACACATGTTGAAAGACCAATGGATACATCTGTATTTAAATTTAGATAGATAGATAGATAGATAGATAGATAGATAGATAGATAGATAGATAGATAGATAGATAGATAGATAGATAGATAGATTACTTTATTCATCCCCGAAGGGAAATTAAGTCGTCATAGCAGCCGGTATATTTGAATACAATAAAATACAATACAATAGAATAAAATAAAAAATATTGAGGTAGAAAGAATAAAAAACAGAAACACAAGATAAATAGGTAGATAAGGTGCAGTGGCAAGATGATGGTAATAGTACTGATGATATGATGGTAATGTTATTGTTAGACAGTATATAAAAATAGTACAGTATTTGAACATTTGAAAATGAAAAGAATCTTCTCCGGACCTTCACGGTTCCTCCATCGTCTCCGGTCGCCAGGATGTTCTCGTCCACCAGCTGCAGGCAGTTGATGGGCGAGCCGTGGGCCCCTCGGATCCGGGACACCAGCTGCCCCCGCTCCACGTCCAGCAGGTGCACGGCCTTGTCCCGGGACACGCTGTACAGCTTCTCTCCGTCCGCGGTGAAGCGAACCTGGCGGCAGGACTTCATGTGATGCCCCGAGGACCACAGCTCCCGGTTCTCCCCCTCCGTGCACGAGTACGAGTAGGCGTACAGGTCCCCGTCCACGTCCCCGCACACCAGCACGTCCCGGGTCGGGTGCAGCGCCACCGTGTTGGCGATCGCCTCCAGGCGGATGTCCTCCGGGGTGTCCAGGACCCTCGGGACCGCCGGCTCTTCTCCGTCCTCGTCCTCATCGGAGCCCGGGTCCGGGTCCTGAGCTGCGGGCTCACAGTCTGAGGATTCCGGCTCACTGGAAGTGTCTGGAGCTTCCGTTTTGTCCGGTTCTGTCGCTTCGGAACCCGTTTCAACGTGTTCCGCGGGCGCCGCCATGTTGTTTGTGTTCTTCTTCTTCTTTGTTTTGGGTTTGGAAGACTCGACGCTGAAATTGCGCCGTGCTGCCCTCTAGCGTTTGTTACAAATACCTTTTTGTCTCCCCGGGAAAAGAGTCTTTTTTTTATTTTTATACTAATAATAGCTACAGTAATAATATTAAAAAGATGTAAATATATGTGTATAAATATACTTACAGTCACTGGTTTGTTTTGTTTACTAAATTAACGATCCCCATTGGCCACACATCCAGCCAATCAAAACGTCTGACGGAAATAACGTAGGGACGCTAAAGATGGCGTCAGTTTCAAACCGCTCCGGACCGAATGTTATTGTGAGTGTTTCTAAAAGTTTACTACACATTATTTACGTGTTTTATTGTTTATGCTCCGAATCGATTAAATCATATGAACAGTCATGATTTTGTTAGAGTCGATTTGGAGGAAAAGTTGTTAAATGCGTCTTTGTAGTTCCCATGGAAACAAGACTCCATTCACAAAATGTCAGATTTCTAAAGTGTTTCCAGACCTGCAGCAATTTAGATAAGTTTGAACAAATGTGAACTCACAAGATTCACTGCTTCGACTGTCTGTTGAATTCGGCCGAGACACAATCCTTCAAAACAGCTTTTAAACGTGAGTAGAATCATTGCTGAACATTGACTTTGGAAAATTTAGACTAAATCGTAAAAAATAGAAACTAAACATCCCTTTATGTGTTTGACCTATTCCGAATTGCAACGTTTATCCACGTGATGTTGTTAGATTTCTACTCTTTTCAAATCGTAGACAGGTCGGTTGTTCTTCAGTGCATCTGTTGCCCGGACAACCGACTCCCCAGCCACCGACACGCCCTCCTGCGGTCTGTATTCTCACAGAAAACAACAACTGTTCATTCATTTGTTTCCCAGGCTCACTGATCTCTAGCCAAAGAAGCGGAGATGCAGACCGGACCGGGGGAGCGGAGGAGACAGGCGGGCCGGGCCCGGCGAGGGGAGAGCGGCCACAGCCGAGCAGAGCCGCGGGGGGGGAACCAGCCGGTGGTCCCAGTCCCGAGTGCCAGGAGGTCCGGGGAGGAGGTGGTGAGGTGCAGACTGAGAATTAACATTTTAAATAAAAGTTCTAATCTCTTTTGTACTATTAGGAGTGTCCCAGTATTGTCATATGAATTTATCCATATTATTATTATTAACTGCATAATTCAATATCCAGTGAGGTATCAGATGGATGAAAAGACAGATCTATGAATCCACCCTGAACTTCTCATTTGTCTCCAGGCTGAAAGAAATCCTCACCGACATGAAACAGAGAGACAAACAGACCGGAGGAGGAGAGGAGTCGGAGGAGGAGGATGAGGAGCGGAGGAAAGGAAGAAGGAGGAGGGTTGTCAGGGGTAGGAGGGCAGCGTCGGAGGGGCGTGGGTGGAGCGAGGAGACGGGGAGGCTGAGGTGGAGGATCAACGAGCTGGAGAAGGAGAAGCTGGAGCTGACATCCACCCACAACCAGGAGGTGAGAAACTGAGGAGGGAACATTCAACTTAATCTGACCCACATGCTTTAAGTGTTCGACTGTTGTCATGGTGATGAGATGGTGAATGATTGTGTGTGTGTCTCCAGCTGTGTAACCTGCAGGCGGCGTTGACTCGGTTCAGGTCATCAGTGGAGCGAGGTGAAGCTCAGAAGGTGGAGCTTCAGTATCAGCTGACTGTGAGTCAGAGAGACGCCGAGCGAGTGGCGGAGCTCAGCAGAGACAAACACAGTCTAACAGGTACGTGAATCAAACGCACCCTCGAGACACAGTCATGGGTGAACACAGTGATACCAGTGTGTGAGTGTGTGTGTGTGTGTTTCTGTCTCAGAGCGAGCAGCAGAACTCCATCAGACGGTGCACGACCTACAGAAAGCTCTGGAGATCACCCGACAGGCTCGAGAGGAGGACCAGCATGCTTTGCAGCAGGAGGTCGAGGAACGAGACAAACTGATTCAAAGCTTCAGCTCCGAGAACCAACAACTGAGACAACTACTGCAGGTCACACACACACACAGACACAGAGATACGCTCACACACACAGACGCACACACTCACACTCTCCCGTTGCTCATCTTCAGGAGCAGGAGGAGGCTCTGCAGGAGTCAGAGACGAGGATAGCCGAGGTGAAGCAGGAGGGAGAGAAGGAAGCCGAGGTGAACAGACGACTAGCCGGGGAACTGAAATACCTGATGGAGAGAGAGGAGAGGAGCAGGAGGGAGAAGGAGGTCTGATCTATTTCCAATCTCACAATGTGAATGAAAGAGATGAGAAAGTCATGGATTTGCACCAGTTCTTCTCTGACCCTTGTTCTGGAACACGACTGAAAACTGTGTGTCGTTTCTCTGCAGGCGTCTGATCAGAGGGGGAGGAGCCTGGAGTCGAACATCGAGGCGGAGCGAGCGGCTCACCTGGAGTCAAAGTTCAACGCCGAGCTCATCCAGGTGATTTTCACTTCATCACACCGGACAAAAATTAAAACCCATTAAAATGCGTTAAATAAGCTCTTTGAGGTCAAATCTGTGTGTGATCATGTGACCTGGCAGCTGCGGGTGCGAGACCTGGAGGCCGTAGTGGCGGTGGAGCGGTCTGGCCAGCAGGAGGCGCAGTCCAGCCTGGAGCTGCTAAGGACTCAGTTCAGAGAGGTGGAGAGAGCCTACACCCTGGAGAGAGAGAGGAGCGGCAGCACGGGGCAGGCTCTGGAGCGGTGAGGTCACAACGTAAACAACACAACGTAAACAACATGTTTCATAACCGTGCTTTATAGTGTTGTTAACACGTGTGTGTGTGTGTGTGTGTGTGTGTGTGAAGGATGCAGATGGAGTACGATCAGTGTAAGTCTGACCTCACCGTTGCTCTGGAAACGGAGAGGACGATGACCTCTGACCTCACAGAGAAGCTGGAGGAGGAAAAGAAACGACACAGCAACATACGCTCACTGCTGGAACAGGTAACACACACAAACACACACACACACACTCTTAATTCCCTATGATCTAGTTAAAATAAATCCACATAATTTCGAGGTTTGGTGAATTGACCCTTTAATCTCCGTGTGTGTCGGTGTGTGTGTGTGTGTGTGTGTGTGTGTGTGTCTGTGTGTGTGTGTGTCTGTGTGTGTGTCTGTGTGTGTGTGTGTCTGTGTGTGTGTGTGTGTGTGTGTGTTTATGTGTGTGTGTGTGTCGGTGTGTGTTCAGGCAGTGAAGACTCAGTCTGACACTGAGGAGTCTCATATGAACTTTGTGCAGAAGATCAGAGAGACACTCCACCAACACATAAACACAGGTGAACACACACAGGACACAGGCTGTACTTCCCCTGCAATGCATGATGGGAAACCGAGTCCTTCTGCCGAGCTGCTTCAGCTGCTGAAGACGACGCTCGTCACGTCTCGGCTCGGACTGGAGGAGACGGAGAAACAGGTGAACCTTCTGCTCCTGACGAGTTTCCTCATTTTCTTCTGAACTTTTCACATAAATTAGTTTTTCTCCGGCAGGTCCAGGATCTGCTTCTACTGAACCAAAGGCTGAGGGAGGAGAACCACAGCCTGCAACAGCTGAGCTCAGATCAGAGCCGACAGATCCAGGTCAGTGTCCGATCACCAAACCAGATCTTACTGGTCGATTCAGTTATTTTATGCCGGCTCTGTGGTCTGACTCTTTTGCTTCAGGTGTTGGTCAAACTGGAGGAGGAGGTGACTCGCCTTCGCCAGGAGAGCTCTGATTGGTCGACGCAGAGCCGCGGTCTGCAGGCCGAGCTGCAGAGAGAGAGAGAGGAGAGGGCGGCTGAGATCCAGAAGATGGCGAACAACTACGAGAACGAGTCAAAGGTCGTGAGATTTATTATTTTACTCATTTTCAGCTCTTCAACTGTTAAATACAATGATTGATCGTCTTTTTATACAGTCACTGATCATAATCTTTCTTTCTTTCTTTCTTTCTTTCTTTCTTTCTTTCTTTCTTTCTTTCTTTCTTTCTTTCTTTCTTTCTCTCTCTTCACTGTCTCGTCTCTCGACATCATAACTTTGTTAAGTTGAAAGTATTAAATTAACCCTGAGAGACGCTGAGTTAATCTCGTAGCCGTCGTCTCTCTCTGTGTCTCAGGCTCGTCTGTCCTTCCTCCACTGTCTCTACCAGCGCCTCCTGGCCGGCTGCGTCCTCCTCACTCAGCCCCACAGCATCCTGGGTAATTTCACCTGGACGGAGCTGTGTGATGTCATCGGCGAGCAGGTGGACCGGCTGAGCTCGGACCTCCACAAGGCCAACGACAAGGTGAGCGTCAGAACAGGAAGCTCTCACATCCGTGCTGGGTTTCGTGTTCACCTGTCACCGTTGTACTTTTTGCAGATCGAGCGCCTCAAGAGCGCGTGCGAGAAGAAGAGCGTGTGCGTCCGTGAGCTGCAGCGCCACCAGCAGCGTGCGTTGTCTCGTGTGGAGGAGGGCGTGAGGAGGAGGGAGGAGGCCTGGGGCAACCAGCTGACGCAGCTGCAGAACGAGCTGCAGGTAACAGACGACTGACTTTCACTCCATCGTCCCTTTAGTTGGTTTCAGACTCTGAATCATCGCTCGTTGTCCCCATGAGGACGAACTCACACTTGATGCAACATCAGAGACGTCCTGATGAACTGAATCATTTAATATTTCAGTCATTTATTCACGTCTCAGTGTTCTTTTTTTTCTTTTTTTTTTTTTAACAATATTTTTTATTGAAGTTTCAAGTGCACATCAAACTTTATGCAGACTTTACAAACATTTTCATTTACATCCCCTCGAACAGCCGCTCATTCACACAGACAAAGAAAAAATAAATAAATAAAATGGACAATGACAACAGACATCAAACTAATGGAGTAAAAAATAAAATAAATAAAAATAAAAATAAGAAGAAAGAAAAAAAAAGGCAGGATCATTTCACAACCTGTTGTTCAGTCAGTGTTATCCGTTTCATTGGTAAGTCTCAGTGTTCTAATGTTTGCAGAATCAAACATTATCGTTGTTTTTGTTTTTGTCGTCGTTATCGTTGTCATTTCATTTTAAGGTCGAGCTCCAACATCTTCCTCTTCCTCTCTCAGGTGAGTCGCTCTCAGTGCGACTCTCTACGGGATCACCTCTCCTCCTTCGAGCTCCACCGCTCCTCCCTGACCTCCGACCTCGCTCGGCTCCGGGGCCTCCTCTCCAAGAGCCGCAGGGAGTCGGCCTCCCTCCTGTCGGCCTGCACCCTGCTGGCCGGGGCGATGAAGCACACCCACCACCGCCTGGGGACGCTCTGTGAGCAGAAACGCCTCCTGGGCAGGCGCCTGGCGGAGAGGGAGGTGCTAGAGGAGGAGGTGAGGAGGCTGGCCAACGCTCTGGGCGACGAGGAAGACGACGATGAGGAGGAGAGAAGAGGGAGGATGGCGGTGAGGAGGTGGAGGAGGAGCGTGTGGGCGGTGTTGGCAGTGAGGAGGTGGTGCACGCTGGCTAAACAGACGACGGTGTTGTTGCGGGTGGTCAGAGGAGGCGGGGCTCCGGCAGTGTGTGTCTGTGGAGAGACGGCTACGGCAACACGGAAGGTTCAAAACAAACCAGGTGCAGGTTGATGACGACTTCATGGAAAGAGTTGAAACTGTCATGGGAGACGAGTCCAGTGGAAACTTTTTCTGAACTCTTTTCTTACTTGTGTCTCAGATGAGGACGATGGTGGTGATGAAGGTCGTGATGGCGTGTGCGCTCGGTGGCTTCGCTCTAAAAGCCTCTCCTCCACCATCATGTCCTGCATGGCCGACCTGCAGGGGGCGCTGGCACACACCGGTAACTTCAGCCACACACTGTACGGGTCAATCACTGGGTCCGTTTGTTAGAAGTGGTCACTGACGATGTCTTTCCCATTCTCCAGGCTCCGCCCCTCCAAAGGTGATGGCTGCAGCTCATTCGGGTTTGTCCCGCCTCCTCGATCACCTCCTCAACCAATCAGACACAGTGTCCTGCAGATTGACACCCCCGCAGCTGAACTTGAAGGTCCCTCAATAAGAAAATGTTATTATTGATTTATAAAGGACAGAGTGTTCCGCAGGGCTCCACTCTCTGTCCTTTATAAATGAATAACCTTTGACCTCTGCATGTGTCCTCCCATCAGGCCCTGGTGTCCACCCTCCAGCAGCACTTCCTGCTCTTCAGCCAACGGCTGCACTCGGCCGAGGTGGAGAGGCGGAGTCTGAGGCTGGCGGCAGCCAATCTGAAGAGGGGACGGCGACGGGAGGGAGAGGACACCTGCAAGACGGTGAGGCTGTGCACACACTCAAACACATTTAAATGATTTATTTGAATCCACCAATCATATTCGTACAACAAGGATTCAAACATTTCTCAGAGGTTGAATACAGTTTAGTGACTCATGGGTACAAGAAGCATCTCCTACGCCAAACAGCAAGACTACCTATAACAGCTGATACAGAGCAGAACTTTGCTAGTTGTTTAGATTGTCTCTTACTAAGTCCTGCCAGTCGTAGCCCACTGACCGAAAGTTTATGGACATGCCCCAGACTTCCAAATATCAATACTACCAGTTTACATGTATAGCCTAGGTCTCTCATTTTAGCAACAATGGGCTGGTATTTGGTCAACTTGTCGAGGAAGGCTAAGTCCATGTAGAGGTCATAGACACAGGCGACCTCAAGGACTACTACCTGCCTTTTAACCTTGTCCAAGAAAACAACATCAGGGGTGTTAGGGATGTTACAGAACACATCATCAGATCTACACACACACTCGCATACACAAACACGTGCTGTCGGTCCTAAGGCTCTGTGTGTGTGTGTGTGTGTCTGTGTGTGTGCAGGTCCCGGATGAGCGTCTCCACAGCGTGTGTGTGGAGCTCCGTGAGGCTCTGACCAGAGAGCGGGAGGCTCAGTCGTTGATCCAGGAACAAACCGACCGGCTTCACACGCTGCAGCTGCAAGTGGACGCACACACCCGCGAGGGAAGCGACACACAACGCACTCTGAGCCAAACCACACAGGTATGTCCATAGACACCTGACGCTCCACCTGTGTCGTTGTTTCTTCTTGATGTGTTGTATGTAAGTTGTCATTACAACAGTTCATTATTTACTGCTGGTGAATTCCTCGTCTCTCTTCAGGTTCTGTCCGCGGCTCAGCAGGAGGTGAGTCGGAAGGAGCGCTCGCTGAGAATTCTGGGTAAACACCTGTCAAGTGTTCAGAGTGAGAGGAAGCAGCTGGAGGAGAGACTGCAGCGAGCTGAGGACGAGCTGAGGGACGCCTCCAGGTAAACACACACACACACACACCTTATTCTTCCCCAAACGTATCTATTTCTTCTTCTTATTCGGTTATGACCTATACTGCAGCCAGCCACCAGGGGGGCGTTCTAGAAGATCTAGCTTCACTTTTTGGAGCAGTCATGTCATCCGTCTTTATTTAGTAAATGTTCTAAAATCAGGTGTAAATATTTCCACTGGAATTCATTTAGGACTGACTCGTCAGCGCCCCCTTGGGGAAATGCAGGCGCTCTTGTTTGACTGTTTGTTCTCCGTGTGATTAATCTCTCCACAGACATAACGATGAACTGATCAGCGACATGAAGGCAGCGGAGACGAGCAACAAAAAGGTCAACACACAGACACACACACAGACTCACACACACAGACACACACACACAGACTCACACACACAGACACACACTCACACACCCACAGCCCCTTATATTAATATCTCTGTGACCGTGTTTCAGGTGACGCCGTTTCCTGATGAAACCTCCCTGGTCATAGACGCGGAAACGCCGGTTCCCCTCACCGGTCAGGAGGCGGAGTCTAAACCATCAGGCCCCTCCCACCACAACCAGGCACCGTCCTCCTTCCCCCTCACCAAACCCCCAGCGGCCAAAATGAAGGAGAAGAAAACCACGAAGAAGAAGAACAGAGGACACGTGAAGAGCGGCGGGAGGAAGTAGACCCCCCCCCCTGAGGCCCTTGAACACTTGACAGTTGGAAGTTTCGAACTCTTTGAGCTGAAGCTTTGGAAAGTTACAGAACACTTTTTGGATATTGTGTGTGTTTAGGTCCTGCAAAAATGTGAAGTTGATGTAAACATTCAGACAATTAAAACTTTATTTATATGATTTTTTTAGAAACAAAAGAATTTCTCAATATGATTTTTTTTTTTTTTTTTCTTTCACCGCAAATTCACCATATGGTTGTCAGACGTCTGTCACCAACCAGCTGTTTGTGTGTGAGAGAGACAGAGAGAGAGTGTGTGTGTGTGTGTGCGTGTGTGTGTGGGAGAGACATAGAATGTGTGTCTGTGTGAGAGAGAGACAGTGTGTGTGTCACCAAAGTATCTAGAAATGTTGATGAACAAAAGCAAGAAAAGTTTGAACCAGAAGAAAACACTTTTATTTCTGCTGCATCAGCATGACGACCCTGCGTGTGTGTGAATGTGTGTGTGTGTGAATGTGTGTGTGTGTGAATGTGTGTGTGTGTGTGTGTAGCCCTCAGGCTTTGCCTCTGAATTTCTATTAATGTGCATATACAGAAAAACATCCTCACGCTCACACGCCCTCAGGCTGTGTGTGTCTGTGTGTGTGTGTGTGTGTGTGTGTGTGTGTGTGTGTGTGTGTGTGTGTGTGTGTGTGTGTGTGTGTGTGAACGTCATTTACAAAGTGACTTAAGCTGCTGTCACACACACGCGCTGGTTTGTGCTGATTCTGAGAAATCTCTCTTTTCCTCTGGAGACGTTTGTTCCTCCTCAGACGTCGGTTCAGACTCGTCTTGTTTCTCTTCATTTTTTTGAAACAAAAAAATATTAAAATGAATCGTGAGAAATTCCTAGTTTTATCTTGTTTGTGGAAAAACTTCAGAAAAACGTCTGTGTGGATGAAAAACTTTTTCCATCTCACGGCGTCTTGTCAGCGACCGTGTGACTGGCGGAAGCAATTAAACCTCTTTTCTTCATCTGTTGACTCTCCTGTCATTAGCTTTCAATGGAGCGGCTAGCTTAGCTTAGCATCACAGCCAGGACAGCTGACTCTGGTGTTTCCCTTTCACCCCCTGTGACACTCTTCCGCTCGGGGGGGAAGTGACAGCTTCATTCATCAGGCGGCGTCCAGCGCTGCGGCCTGAGTTTGTCCCGCTCCCCAGAAACCTCAGATTAAGTTTAATTCCTGCTTCTCTCACAAAACCAGAAATCTTCCTGCTGCATGTGACAGATCTGAAGGCGCTCGAGCAGCGATGAATCCCCTGGAGGATAACGTGGATAATCCTGAGACAAAGGAGCTGCAGCCGCCAGCGACACAACGGGATCAAAACCACCAGCGGCAAGACGCAGACGTCACGGGTCTGAGGAACATGATCCTTCTCACGAAAACTAAATGTTTAATTAAATGTCACAAAATGTCATAAAACTGCTGCGAAACAAAAACACCAAAAGCAGGAATTCGCCTCAGTCGAGTTTACTACTCCACCATCAGGCCCAACCATCCTGCACACGATGGTCTCGTTATCATAGAGGAGAACCTGAATGATTCACTTTTCTTTTTAAAGTAGAGATCTATGTTGGAGAAAGTAAAGAAAAAAGTCAGAGTTCGACCAACACGTTCAAATTCATGTTTGAATTTCAAACACGAATTGGCAGCCCTACATTTTTATTGGTTCTTCTCAGCCTCCATCTCACTCAGTAGTTTTTGCATAATTCTGTTGA
The DNA here is from genome assembly GCF_963576545.1 of Limanda limanda. Classification (NCBI taxonomy): domain Eukaryota; kingdom Metazoa; phylum Chordata; class Actinopteri; order Pleuronectiformes; family Pleuronectidae; genus Limanda; species Limanda limanda. Next base: position 4,807,146 of record NC_083657.1, read on the forward strand.
CAAATAAAAAATAAATAGAAATCTTGGACAAAGCAGAGCTAAGTCGTAGTTTACAATTAAAATGTGAATATATAAATTCTTTAATTTCCATCTGCACCAAAATGTAGCAGAGCTGTTTCTTTTTCAATCCAGCTGCAACAAATTGACGTTTTTCCCCCACATTCAAATGAAAGCTCCATCTTCAACGACAGTATATGGTGACGAAGTTTATAACCTATACTGCAGCCAGCCACCAGGGGGCAAATCAAATTTTTGGCTTCATTTGTGTGTAGCTGCACCGTCGTCCATCTTTGTTTACATTTTATTTATAATTTTCACATTCAGAGTTCAATCCCTCTGAGAAACAGCTTATTGATGTATCATGTTGATTTAATTCAAATAATAAAAATGATTATAATAAGTATTTTTTCATATCACATGGTGCGTCTCACTAAAGGAATTTTTCGTGGTAGGGACTGAAACAGGTCGGATCTCCCTCCCAGACAGAGAATAGAAATAAAATCATGAAAGTCAAAAGAAATCAAAGCTCAGGAACAAAAAGAATGAATAAAAAGTGTCAGTGTCCTGTTTTCTCCCTCATGAATATTCACCGACGTTTTTCTTCAAAAACTCCTCGTTTCATCTCGCACACTTTCCCATCGTACCTGCGACGACACACACACACTTAAACACACACACTCCTCCCAGCGGTGACGGCACCGGAGCCAAGTTGGACTCACTACAAAGAGAAACACACACACACACACACACTGCAGTGACACAGATATAAAGAGGGGAGGATCCGAGGGGTGGGGTGAGGGTAGAGAGAGAGCGAAAGAGAGAGAGGACACACACTCATAAAGTTAAACCATATGTTAAGGGACACACACACACACAAAGAGCTTTAACATGTTAAATACATAATATCAACACACAAACACACAGGTTTTAGCTTCATGTAAAATTCACATCCTGTTCCTCAGAACGTTTGTTGTGACAAATGACAGAAAAAGAGACGAGGGAGACGTTTCTTTCCAAGTCGTTTTTTATTTAACCCTGCTGACAGAATAACAGAAGCTGTTTTAAGACATGAACTGAACCACTGACGTGTTCCTCACATGTTCCTCACATGTTCCTCACATGTTCTGGAGGTTCTGTATGTGAGAACACAAATGTCTGAGTCAGTTGCTCTGGACAGTTTCTGGAACTTTTCCTGCAGCCTCCCAGTAAAATGTAACCAGAGTCTGACCCGGACATCTCCTGCTGCTGCTTCAGATGCTCCAGCAAATGTCCAGACAAGTTCACAGTTCAGGTCTGAAAACATCTTTCCAGTTGTGAAAGCATAACCTTGTAGATGGAGATGATTCCATTGTGAAACACCAGATCTTCACATGTCAAACAGCAGCATGACAACATGGGACAAGTCTTCATGACATGTGTGTGTGTCTGTGAACGTCTCACGATGAGAAGCAGGTGAAAACCCTGAAAGTTTCCTTCTGCTGCTTCTGTTTCGAACAAAGTGTCGACCTGGTTCAGTTTAGAGACCAACAACACAGGACCAGGACACGCACACACACACACACACACACACACACACACACACACACACACAGGACAGGAGGTGGTACCGCTGCTGGCTTTCAAATAGGACCCCTCTGAGATGATCTAGTAAGTAAGTGTGTCAACGAACGACGTTGATCACACACACACACACACACACACACTGCTATCGTCTGATATTCTAATTAGTACGACATCAAAACAAGAAAGAGGTCCAACAACTCCCAGCAGACACACAGCCTGTCCAACAGCCCACCTTCATTGTGTGTGTGTGTGTGTGTGTGTGTGTGTGTGTGTGTGTGTGTGTGTGTGTGTGTGTGTGTGTGTGTGTGTGTGTGTGTGTGTGTGTGTGTGTGTGTGTGTGTGTGTGCGCGTGTCCTCACATCAACAATATCAGAAACTTTCCAGGTTGTTTCAGCTCCAGGGAAGAAAAACTGTGACGTTTAGTTTTATTTTCTATGATTTTGTGTCTGTTTGTTCATCAACAAACCGAAACGACTCAAATGTGATTCTGTCAATTTCTGCCTTTGTCTTAAATCCAACCAACTTTCAAACTGTTTTCAGTCAAAATAAAATTTGTCAAGGTGACATGAGAAGTTGACGAAAGCAAAAAGACAAAGTATAATTTATTTAACCTTGTCTGTATGTGTGTGTGTGTTTGTGTGTGTGTGTGTGTGTGTGTGTGTGTGTGTGTGTGTGTGTGTGTGTGTGTGTGTGTGTGTGTGTGTGTGTGTGTGTGTGTGTGTGTGTGTGTGGCGGCAGGCCAGCTGCCCTACTGTCACCCTGATTCAATCTGACCCTCGGGGGGGAACCTTCCTTCCAGACAGAAGCTGTTTCCTGGGGGACAAAGAAGTTGATGGACACACCAAGGACAGTCTGGTGTTTTATTTATTTATTTGCATCTGCAGCTGGAAGAGAAACATCATGTTGATATGATTAAAAATTATTAATATTCATCAATAATAAATGTACTTGAAGTCAAATTAAATTGTAATATTTTCTTACTTTTTCTTTAAAAGTTGAAATAGTACGTTATAATTACTCATAATGCAATTTGTTCTAATAAAATTCATCCTCATCATCTTCCTGATCATCTTCCTCATCATCTTCCTCAGTCAGAGAACAGACAAGAGAGCGAAAGAGGGAAAAAGACAAACTGAACGAAAACCTTCATCCACCCAGTGATGCAGCCGTTGTCGTCCAATCACATTGGTTCTGCGAGAGGGAGGAGTCAAATGAATCAGTGTATATATAAGTACAGTTTATTTACATACGGTTTATACATATAGAGTTTATGTATATGACAGAGAGAGAGAGAAAAGCAGTAATATATTCCAGAGATGGAGAGAAACATGATTTTCTGAAGACAAGAAAAAGAAAGAAAGAAACAGTTCCAGACAAATAGAAAAGAAAGATGTAAAGAAAGAAAAGAAAGAGAAAACTGAAGGAGAATAAAACAAGAAGAAGAAGAAGGTAATTTTTTCATCAGTGAATCATCAACAAACAGGTGCGTGTGTTTCTAATATTAATCACATTCATATCATTTTAAATGTTAGACAAAAACAATGAGTTGTTGATGATCAAACATTGTTTCTTCAGTTTATTGTAAATGTATCAATTCAAAATTAAATGTTTTTATAAGTAATTATCGATATATTATATAAATATCTATTAGAAAGGATCAATGTTGGATTTCCCACAAAATGATTTTCTATAGATTTATTGTAGTTTAACCTACAATATAATTAAAAAATATAAGAAAATCTAAATGTTTTACTTATAATAATAATTAGTGGAGTGACTTCTATGCGACAGTAACATATCATAGTAATATTAAGTGATTTAAGATAATAATTATAGCAATAAGAAGAGTAAGAAGAATATCACTTTAGAACGGAAAATAATTCAAGCTGAACATAAATATAAAATAATCCTGTTCATTTGTTGAAATTACTCAAGTCAGATTTTTCAGTCTCAGTGAAAGAATTTTGTTGATTTAAATAATTGAAAAACTAAAGAAAACCTTTTATTAGAAAGATTCATATAAATTGAACATGAATATTCTGTGGAAAGTTCCATTTGTTAAATTAGAGTCATTGTTTGACCAATCAGGAGACTGAGATGTTTCTCTTGTGACCGCAGGACGGAAACATGAGGATGAGTCCAGATGCTGAAGAGGTACAGTGTGTGTGTGTGTGTGTGTGTGTGTGTGTGTGTTATCATTATACTTTACAAAATGTTACAAAAATGTATAATTTATTTATTGTAATAAATATATTTTTGATAGCCACGATATTAAAATTGTTTGTATATGTGTGTGTTTGTGTGTATCAGTCAATTAGATGTTCAGCATCTGGCTGCAGCTGCTTGTGCTTCAAACCTGGAAGTTCCAAATTCAGGTCATGTGATCGCTGTGGACATGGCTGGGTTGTGCACGGTAACACACACAAACACACACACACACACACACAAACACACATTTGCACATCTATGTAGAGACCTAACCTAAACCATAAATGCCATACCCCTAATCTAAACCTAATTTTCACTCTTAAACCAAGTCTTACCCTCAAACAGCTCATCTAAAGTGAGGACCGGCAAAACTGTCCTCAGACTTTAGGTTGTCGGCTCACAATGGTCCTCACAAAGACATCTGTACAAGTACACACACTAGCACACACACTGCAGCCGTGTGCTGTCACCACGGTGACATGAAGTCAGGTGTCGCTGTCATCACATCACCAGGAACATCTGGAGAGCATCTGCATGTACACACACACACACGCACGCACACACACACTCCTGTCAGTCGTTTGAACAAACAGGTGTAAAAATATATACATATATAAATATATATATATATATATTAAAATACCTTTCATACCTTTAATACCTTTAAAGTACTTAAACTATTGGCAGTTTCATGTCAGTGTAACTTCTTGTTGCTCTTGTCCTCTCCAGCCTTGGAGAAGCTCCAGGCCCAGCCGGCCTCCAGCTGTGGCCCAGTGGAGGTGGCCCTTCCTGGGCTGGTGTTCGACCTGAGCTCCCTGGTCCTGTACGGAGCTCAGGCCGTCCCAGTGCGTCTGAAGATTCTGTTGGATCGTCTCTTCAGCGTCCTGACCCCAGAGCAGGTGCAGCCAGTCACCTCATATGAATGTTGAGGAGTAATAGATTACATTCAATGTGTAACAGATGACATCATGTCTTCCTTCAGGTCGGCCACATACTGCACGTGCTGGGCTGGAGCCTTGGAGACTATGTACGAGGATACATGCTGCAGGTGAAAAACAATCGATAACTGTAAATAAAGATGGAGGACGCGTCTCCATGTCTCATTGTGCAAGAAGAAGCCAAAATGTCTGATAGAAACGCTGCAGTATTAAAGGTCCCGCCCATTCACACTCTCGACTAATCCTGAGTCAGTTTCAGCTGTCAATCATGATGTCTCCGCCCTTTTTTAGATCATCAAATAACTAATAAAAAAAACACATCCACACATCAACATTTGAACAAACATCAGCGTGATAATGTGAGTTTCTGATTTAGCTTTGGCTTCACTTTTTGGGAGCCGTCATGTCGTCCATCTTTATTTACAGTCTATGGTTGAATTACAGTAAATGTGTTGCACATTAATCTAAACTCACACTTGCAGTAAAGTTTTGCCATCGACACACTGACTGAGAGTGAATGAATCTTCTCGTCTCCAGAGCCCCGGTGGGAAGGTGCTGGACCGCTGGATGATGGTGACTCCTGAGGAGGAGCTGCTCATCCTTAACCAGTTCCTTCGCTTTGGGGAGACCCGCCCCATCGTGGAGCTGATGACGCTTCAGCGCCTGGCAGCTGTCAACTGCCTCTTGGATCCACAGCTAAGGCCCGCCCCCAAGAGCCGCCAGTCCAACATCAGCACGTTCATCGAGCGCAACAGAGGAACGCCGGGGAAGTTCAGGAACTCCAGAGACGATTCTCATTTGGTGGCTGGCGTCTGTCGTTTTGAGAAAAGCGTTGTTGCTGACGGCAATGACACGATCCATCGTTTTGAAAACTCGCCGAGCGGACTGTCTTTGCTTCTGCCTTTTCATTTTCCAAGCTCCGCCTTCCAGTGTTTGCTTCCTGCCACCAAGGTAAGTAAATTATATTTTGAACAGTGTTGAGTAGAAACCTTTCTTATGCTTAATTTTTCTGCAGCTAGAAACAGTCCGTGACTTTATGTTTGGTCTTCTTGTCGGACAGCAGAAGGAAAGTAGGACTGATCAGATCCCTGATGCTTTTGCATGAAGCTTAACATCTACATCATCTTGTTTTCTCCTTGTCTTCTTTTCCAAACCAGGACCTTGTTCCTCCCACGAAGCAAACCCAATGTCTCCAGAAGCCCAGCGAGACCAAACTGTCCCAGAGACACAGGCAGGACGAAGGAAGAGAACCTCAAGAGAACGGTCCAATCACACAGCAAACCAAAGCTGAACATGCTTTAACAATCAAAGCCGACCCGGACAAGCTGAACTCAGCCCAGTCACCGTGGCAACAGAACCCTCGGATCCGCAGCGATGAAGAGCTTGGCCTCCACGTGGGCGCGGCCAAACAGAAGAACACCTCTTCCCCCTCCCCTTTTTTAAACTCTTCATTTATCCCCATGTCTTCCTCACGCCATCCGTCCATTTCCTCCTCTTCCTTTTCTCCTCCAAAGACTTACCAGAAATTGCAAGGCTCTTCTCCCTCCTTGTTTCATCCTCTCCCATCCTTTTCCTCCTCTTTTCTCTGTCCTATTCCTGCCTCCTCCTTTTCGTCTTCCCTCCCTCCTCTGCCATCCTCGTCTTCCTCCCTCCATCCTCTCCAATCTTCCCCTTGCTCCCTACCTTCTCCTTCCTCTGCAGGAGGTCGGAAAGGAAGGGTCTGTTGCGGCGTTTGTGGGAAAAGCTTCTATGACAAAGGTAGGAATGTGATGGATTCCTTGGAGTTCCACAGGGTTCATTTCAATGTGAATGGAGTTTCCTCTACTGGTCCCACAGGATAGGGTTCGATTCCAGGTCTGTCAATATTAAGCTCCCCTGTTGGTCTGATGACTTGGGGTTCCTCAGGGTTCAAATAAAAGTCTCCCTCTGACCCTGTGGTTTTGGGTTTTCCCAGGGTTCACAACAATTGAACTCCTCCTTACAGAACAGCTCAGACACAAAACCTTTTAGAACCTTTTCCCCGGCTCAATCCTCTCTTGGAGTTCATGTTCAATTTGAAATATTCAACCGCATGTCCCCACTGATGTGTTGTCCCAGTTTCTCTAAATGGGTACATTCTGACACAGATTGTAAACAACAACTCATTTTACACGGACGTTTTAGTCTGAGAGGAATCTTATGCCACTGTCATGAATATTTGGTTTGATTTGATTCCATCTCACGAATGGCTAATGCCTGATTTCAGGTCAGTTGTAACCAGGACACCATTCTCCTTCTGTTTGTGCAGGAACGCTGAAGATCCACTACAACGCTGTCCACCTGAAGATCAAGCACTGCTGCACGGTGGCGGGCTGCACCATGGTCTTCAGCTCGCTGCGAAGCCGAAACCGTCACAGCGCCAACCCAAACCCACGGCTACACACCGGCTCTGGCCGGGACACACACACCCAGCGAATCACGCAGCCTGAAGCGCACACAAGGGAAAGGGAAATCAGCAAAACACCTTGGCAACCGGATGATGACACACACACACTAGTGCATGTACACAACTTTAGAAATGGGTCGAACTGTCACTCAAACCTCCACCAGGGCAGCCGGGACATGACCTCTGACTCCCCTCTGGCTTCTCCTCACCCTCCACCCCTGGTCAACAGCCAGAACTTCACCCGGACTGACTCCAGCTGCAGATCCAACCTGCACCTCCATGTGTCGCCTCAACCTCCAACCCACGTTCAAGCCCTCAATGCCTCCTCTGTGGGCTCAACGTCCCATGTCTCTGAACCTTGTCATCACCTGATCGGCCTCAACACCAACCACACTGCACCTGCACCCCTCCCTGACCAAGCCCCTGTCACCATGGCAAACTGCAACAAGCAATATGGTTGCACCGAAGGAAAACAAGAAGAGATAACCAATCAGCAGCAGCAGTGGGAGTCAGGTGACTCCATTCCAAAGAAGAAGCCCAGGAAGTCGAGCATGCCGGTGAAGATAGAAAGAGTGAAGTCGGAGGGGCGGAGACACGTGGAGGGGGAGGAGTGTTGAAGGTCTTTGTGCTTATTGACATGTGACTGCAACGAGATTCTCAATTAGCTAACATCACAGATCTGAGCTAAAATGCTAACACAGCATTCTAAAACAGTAAAATGCTTGATGTTAATTTAAAGAACTTCTCGTCTCCACCTGAAGGAATAACTCATCAACTTCCCCTAAAGAGTTTTTATTTATGTTGATAACACAAACCTTTTCCCTGTTCCTTTACCTTCAGGACAAACTGTACATATTTGTATTCTATACAGATCATGAAGTGCGATGCATATAAACTGTCTCTGTGATAAAAGTGTATTTATGAGCATGCTTCTGTGTGCAGGGCCCCAGCCCCTGTGGTTGTTATTTGTTAATGACTGTAATAAAATCTGTTATTTTTTATAGTAATAAACTTTTACTTAAGTGCGATTCTAAATGTAGAATTTTGGAGTATTATCGTCATATTGATACTTTGGAAATATCAATACCACAATGTCAAAAACTCTTAACGTTTTAAAACGAACAAATTAAGCTTTTATTAACTCATTTTCTTTTCTCTATTATTTAAGCCAAGGGAGTTTTACTTATAAATGTAATGTGTAATTCATAAAGGAAATTTATAAGGAATCATCTGTAGATATAAAATAGATATAACTATTTAAAATAATACAATGTGAATAATAATAATATAACAATAAAACCCTAATGTCATTATGTATCGATACTTTCATATTGATTGATGAAAGATGGAGGGGGAAAGAAAGTCCGGTGCGGGTCTCGGTTTCTACCCGGAGAACATTAACACACGGACCCAAACCGGAAACGAAGCTCGTAAACAAAGCGCCGATGAGAGAATTAACGTGAAATATCTCCGCGGTGTTTCCACTGAAGATGAGAAACGCGGACGAGAAGTCGAGTCAAACGCGTAAAGCTCGGATCCTCGGAGAGTTCGTGACCGAGCGACTCGCCGCGGCCTCCCGGGAGATCCTAGCGGCGGTGGAGAGCACCGTGTCCGGGTACGAGGAGGAGGCTGCGGGCTTCAGGCTGGAGGTGGAGCAGCAGAGGAGGCAGCTGGAGGCGCTGCTGCAGCCGGAGGTGAAGCTGCAAAGAGCCGGTGAGTCAGGCTGCAAAGAGCCGGTGAGTCGCTGGTTCTTCCCCGGAGGACACAGCCTGGAACCCCGGAGACCAGGCACAGCTGCACGTTGAACTCCATTCACATATCGTGCATTTTAATGTTTACTTGTCTGTCAAATCATCTTCAGACACGCAAATCATGAAAAGGAAAGACTAGAAATTATCAGTCAGACTTTCTCTTTAGTTCCGCTTTCTAATAATCGACCATCGATTTGGTGAAGTCATGATTTGGCTTTTTTGGGGGGGCCAGAATCGTCGCAGGACTATTGACAGATGTCAGTGTCAACCCGTCTGTCACCACTAGGTGGCGGTAGAGCCTTCTCAAGAGACGTTTCAACCATTATCTCCATTGTTATTCTTCTGTTTACCTGTTTACCTCTCCTGGTGTGGGGATCAATACAGCAGAGCTGCCAACTTTTCAAAAAACCTTGGAGTGAGATTTTGTTGGGGGTGACCAAATTTTGCCTCACACGTTGGTGGCTCAAATATCAGGGAATTGGAATTAATTTGGCGTTGTACCCATGTTGTGCATTCTGGTGGTTTGTGGGGCCCAAAGTCGTTGATAGGGGCGGCCGACTGGAGATGGATATTGGTTACATTCTGTGAAGCAAAGACATAGCTGAAGGTCCACCCCCAGGAAATTTTGGTTTAAGTAGATGTTATTTCCTGCATTCTAGTGGATTTTTGGGTGGTGTGCTAAAAATGTTCAATACCTGAACTTATTCTGATTCATGTTCATCTGATCATGACTTGTAGGGCCTTCTTGACTTGAGCTGAACATTCAACCAGAAAACTATTGTTGTGCCGCATTGACTGTCTATATACCACAATATAGACTTATTAATAGACCTGTGTTTAAGATTTGACCAAGGTAGGTTGATTGACATTTTGATTACAATGGTATTAAACTAATTCTTAACTGAAACCTAACCTATATTGTTAATAGTGCTGTCAAACGATTACAATATTTAATCACGATAAATCGCATTTATGTCATAGTTAACTCAAAATTAATTGCAATTAATTCGCACATTTTCATCTATTCTAAATGTCCCTTCATTTATTTTTTTTCCAGAATTTGTTTTTCATTTTAATGCTCTTATCAACATCGAAAAGTGGATTGGCTTGCTTTATGCAAATTTTTTATTTGATTGAAAATACAACATTGCCAAACAGGGCGGTACAAAATCAAATTATAAAGTGCACATTTCATCAGAATCCTTTAATAGTCCCACAGTGGGGAAATTTGAGGGTTTTACAGCAGCAGCGCAGGCACAGTGCAACAAGAGCAAAAGAAAGAGCAAAACAACAAAGTAAGAAACAAAAACAACAATGAGCAAAAAGAAAAAAGTAAACAGTCAAATAAGCAAATAAATAGTAAGTAGTAGAACAACTGAACAATACAATTAAATAATTAAATTAAATAATTAAATAAATTAAATTGCATGAATTGTGTTGTGTGTTCAATGGGGTCACAGCTGGTTGTACAGTCTGACAGCAGCAGGAAGGAAGGACCTGCGATACCTCTCCCTCACACACCGGGGGTGAATCAGCCGGTGGCTGAAGGAGCTGTTTAGAGCTGCCAGGGCGTCCCGCATGGGGTGGAAGGAGTTGTCCATCAGGGAGGATAGCTTAGCAACCATCCTCCTGTCTCCTACCACCTCCACCTTATCCAGTGGACACCCCAGCACACTGCTGGCCTTCCTGATGAGCTTGTTAAATCTCTTCCTGTCGGCTGACGAGATGCTGCTGCCCCAGCAGACCACTCCAAAGAAGATGGCAGATGCCACCACCGAGTCGAAGAAGGTCCTCAGGAGTGCTCCCTGCACCCCAAAAGACCTCAGACTCCTCAGCAGATAGAGTCTGCTCTGTCCCTTCTTGTAAATAGCCTGTGTGTGATCAGTCCAGTCCAGTTTATTGTTTAGGTGAACACCCAGGTACTTATAGGATCTCACGATGTCAATGTCCGTTCCCTGGATGTTCACTGGTGTCGGAGGAGAGTGTTTACTCCATCTGCTATCTGGGAGCACACACACACACACTCGCCCGCTCGGCGTGAGAAATTGGATGTGTGGCGTGAGTGCGTGTGAAAACATGCAAAAGCATGTGTCACACGGTGAAAGCGTGAGAGTTGGCAGCTCTGATACAGTTTCATCTTAACTTATGTGTGGGTTTACACACTTGTCTACACATGTACAGACATATATACACTTTCAAATCTGTTTACAAACAAACACACACACACACACACACTTTCTAAATACAGATTTTACTGATCCACGTACACGTTCACTAATCTGATTACACACTAATAATAGCCCCATAAATGTTCCTGTTAGAAAAGTATGATGAAATAAGATTTTGTTTTCAGGTGTGAAGCGACGCAGGATCCTCAGCCACGCCGACGAAGAGGAGGCTGATGAAGAGAAACCGGATCTGAAGAACCAAACTCCATCGAGGTTTACACAACAATTATTCTTATTTTATTCCTTTTAAATGTGATTTTTTTTCAGCTTCTATCATTTTATATATTATCAGTTTGATCAAACCTCTTCTTCGTCTCTCTGGTGTTTTTCCTCCAGACCTCAGAGGAAGTCCGTCGGTCCTCAGGCCAGTGAAACCCAGAACCACGTGCACCTCAGGCTCCGCCTCCTGGACGACCCGCAGACTGATGTGCTTTCAAAAAACGGTAAATTTAAAAGAATATTTAAATATGAAATTAAATTACAATTTTAAATTAAAGTTTGGTAGAAATGTGTCCGTGCTTGTGTTTCCTTCTTCAGTTCTGAAGAAATGTCCGATGCTGAAGCTGAAGGTTCCTCGTGGTCTGGAGCAGTCGGACTTCCTGGACCTGCTGAGGCGGAGCTTCCCTCAGCTGGCGACAAACGACCGACCTCTGGACATCTTAACGTCCGACAGGGGACGTAAGTTACGACGTCTGAAGCTGAAGACGCTGACGCCGGAGGAGCTCCACAGAAACATCAGCCGTGCGGGACGAGGGACGTCAACGCTTTTCATCCGGCCCAAGGTTCTTTGTCTTTCACGACCAAGCTGCACGTGCACGCTTCTCTAGCTACAAGGTGAAATCTGACTCTTTTTCTTTCTTTTTTTACAGGCAGGAACAGAACCTGAGGCGAGCGAGGAGGAAATTCAACCACTACGGACGAGAGACTCTTCATCCCCTGGCGCCGTGTTGATGTGTGATGACGCTGCACCACAAACAAGGTGTGTACGTCTGTGACTGACGCTGCAGGAACCAATGATCATAAAGAGTGTGCGCCCCCTTCTGGCCACACAGGGTTGTGTCTGACAGACTTTAAACACATAAACCTTCATATCCATTTGTTTGTGGTTTCCCTCAGCGGTCGTGTTCAGGAGGCAGACGTTGTCCCCGGCGGCTCAACGTTACAACAGCAAGACCTTCGAACAGAGGAAGAGGAGGACGATGATGATGATGATGATGAAGGTCAGGAAGCTGTGTGCCGCCCTGCAGCTGAGAGTGAACGAGACGCTGACGACGACGAGGGCGATGAAGATGAGGATGAAATGGAAGAAGAGGGAGAACAGGTGAACGACAGCGATGACGACTGGAAACCAGCAGAGGGCGACGCGGTGCCGAAGGACAGTGACGGCGAAACGCAGACGACAAAGAAACAGGAGATCGATAGTTCTGGCGTCGAGACTGAAACCAGCGGCGCCTCTCTCTCTTGTCGCGTGTGCGGCGCTCTGCTCGAGTCAGACGCCTCCTTCGTGAAACACGCCTGGAGTCACGTGGACGATCCAGGAAGTGTCTGCGGCGTGTGTGGCGAGTGTTCAGAGACCGACGAGGCGCTGAAGCATCATCTCCAAAGTCTCCACAAAACCGCCGACTGTCACATCTGTGGAGAATCTTTCCTGAGCGAGCTCGGCCTGGACGAGCACGTGGCGGCCCACGGGGGGGGGACGCCGCACAGATGTGATGTGTGTGACGCTGCTTTTGCCCTGAAGGTGTCTCTGGAGAATCATCGGGAACGCCACAAGGAGGCGAAGCTTCACAAATGCTTCACCTGCCACAAGGTGTTCAAGCTGAAGGAGCAGCTGAAGGCTCACCGCCGCACTCACGCCAACAAGAAGACGCACCTCTGCGGCGTCTGCGGCAAATCCCTCAGCAACTACAGGTCGCTGTCTCGCCACAAAATGACGCACTCCGCAGAACGACCTCACGGCTGTCAGGTCTGCGGGCGGAGCTTCAAACTCATCGGGACGCTACGGCAGCATGAGAAGATTCACACGGACAGGGAGAGGTCGTACCTCTGCGACGTTTGCTGCAAGATGTTTCTGACGAGCTTGCAGCTGGAGAACCACATGAGGACGCACACCGACGACAAGCCGTACAACTGCGGCGAGTGCGGCAGGAGATTCAGCACCAAGGGATCGCTCACCGTCCACATGCGCGTCCACACGGGCGAAACGCCGTACCGCTGCCCGGACTGCGGCTGGGCCTTCAAACGCAAGACCAACCTGGACAACCACATGACGGTGCACTCGGGCGTCAAAGCGTACGTCTGCGGCATCTGTGGGAAAGGCTGCGCTCGCAAAACACACCTGACTGTTCACATGAGGACGCACAACGGGGAGCGACCCTACAAGTGCAAGCTCTGCGACAAGGCGTTCACTCAGAGCCACTGTCTGAAAACACACATGAAGAGCCACCTGGTGGCCGAAAGTGTGACGTAGAACTAACAAACTCTGTGTTCGTCTCGGTTTGAATTCATGATGATGAAATGAAAACAGTTTGTTCGCTGCATGTTTCCAATAAAACCTTCAGATTCTCACTCTCGTTGTTTATGCTGTTGGATGTGAAACGTGCTCACGTGATATAAACTCCTGAGAAGCGAGCGTTTTCACGTTGTTCGGGCGACTTGTCAGATTTACTGGAGGATCAATGCATCTCAATCTCCCTCTGGTGGCTGGCTGCAGGATAGGTCATAAACCCCTCCTCCTCCATGTTAGTAGAAGGAACGTGGACAAAACAAACTAATTAAAAGTAGACGTTAAATGACTGTTTGTCAAGGATGGTTTCTGTCGTATGAGGTAGTTCTGATAAGTTTGGTTTTAATTAGTGCTGTCAGTTAAACGCGTTATTAACGGCGTTGACGCAAACCCATTTTAACGCTGTACATTTTTTTGACACGAGATTAACTTATCTGTGTTCGCCTCCAGTCTGACCTGCTCTCTCTTTTTGTTTTAATATTTCGCCAACTAAAATATACATTTTGAAGCTATCGTAGCGTCCCCGCTTACACAGGACACGGAACTTCTTCGTGGTTTAGTAACTTGTATTTTCCTCTAGACCAACACTTCTCTCTCTTACTCCGTCACTCGCACACATCAACAACACTTCACTTCCTCATTGACCCCCGATCCCCAAACAAACCCATCCTATTGGTCAAAACAGTCACATGTCCCACCCCGACCCCTTCACTGACCCTCAGGATATCAGAACGCTCCTTCAACACAGGGTTTTACTGAACATACGTCAAAACCAAACATAAACATAAACCCAGTCCGTTACACTCTTAGGCTGCAGCTATATGTTTTTATTTATGTCAAAATAGGGTACTTCTTATTTCATACATTTTACACAAATATGGGGAGGACTCAAATAGCCCTACAAAGTTCTGTGTTTCATTTATTTCAAAGTAGGCCGACACTTGCCTGTGTATTTTGTTTGTTTGTTATTTTTGTTTGCTTGTCTGTTTGAGTAGCTAGCTGAAAGCAAAGAAGTAGTAGGCTTACCTTTTATTGGTAACCTAACTGTTATGGTTCATTGTTTCTGAAATAAGAGGCCTGACTGCTATGTTCACAGCAAACTTGAAAAAAATAAAATATTAAGCCATGGTTTAACTGCACTATATGCTGAGTCCTTGTTTACCTGAAATGTGAACTTTATAATTTTATAATTTTACTTTGTACCGCCCTGTTTGGCAATGTTATTTTTCAATAAAATAAAACATTTGCATAAAGCAAGCCAATCCACTTTTCCATGTTGATCATTAAAATGAAAAAAAAATTATGGAAACAAAGTAAATGAAGGGACATTTAGAATAGATGCAAATTTGCGATTTAATTGCGATTAATCGCGAGTCAACTATGACATTAATGCGATTAATCGCGATTAAATATTTTAATCGTTTGACAGCACTAGTTTAAATTAGTTATTTGATGACTAGTATTTTCTGTAACTAAGCGCTAAGTCGTGTGATGTGTGATTTCAGCTGTTGTCTGATGTCGTGACAATCTTTGTTTATTTTTCAGTTAGCGATGATGCAATATAGTTGAGGTGTTCTTAAGCCACCCGTGGGTCCGTGATATCTGTGGAGGAAATTTGCCTGCTGGGAAAGACGGCTCAATTTATCATGCATTTATTTTATAACATGTAAAACATCCTCCATCCATCACTCTGACACTGTGACCACACGCATCACTCAGTATCATATAAGTGAGGAGCGTCGGGGGAGTTCAGAGACGCAGGACGACGACAGACACAAGGTAAGTGATCGCTCATCGCTAACTTCCAGATGTCAGGATTTCTTTGAACCATGTTTGGGAACGACAGGTTCTTTGAGTGGCTCCACCATTACTGTGTCAACATTCATGGTCCCCAGATGATAACTGATCTGGATGTTTGTGATTCCATGGGCTAGATATTTTGTTCTTTAGAGATCTCGACAGATGTTCTGGCCCCGGCCATTAAGAACCGTGATATTTATCCAGTGCATATACCTGCAAAACTAAATGTACAGTTTATAAATTCAGTGATTGTCTTCATGTACATAAATTCAAGACATAAGTTTTCAGGCATATGCAGCAAGGAGGCATCAAGTCACTGGTTTTGTTTCATATACCTGACGCCATCTCTTCCTCATCTTCTTCTTCTTCACTGCAGATGGTAAATGAGTCCACCAACTCCTCCGCTCCCTCCATCTCCTCACTTCCTCCATCGTACCTCCTTGACACCAACTCTACAGCTTGTGTCATTGTGGGCTTCGTGTTCAGCCTCACCAGAACCGTCCTCACTCTTCCTCTCTCCATCTTCGTCCTGTACCTGGGTCACCAGCGATGGCGGCAGCAGCGCCCCTTCACAGTGATGAGCCACGCCAACGTCTTCACCTTCCACTTTGCGGCCATGGAGCTGTTGTGGCCTTTGGGGCTAGCCCTTAGCCTTTCCGGTACCTTTACTAATGACCCTAACATGTTGGCTTTGGGGACAATGGTCGTTTACACTGTATTTTATGGAGGGGGTTTCTTTCACCTCGTCACCTCGGTGGATCGCTACCTGGCTGCAGTTCACCCCATCACCTACGTGGGGCTGAGGGGTGCGCGTGGGGTCAGGATCAGAAACATCAGCATTGGTTGTGTGTGGCTGCTGGGCATCATATGGAGCACTGCACTAAATCTAGATTTCTCTCTTATCATGATCCCACTTTATTTCTATTTAGCTTTCCTTTTAACAGTCACCTCTTTCTGCTGCCTGTCTGTCCTCTGTGTTTTGGTTCGGCCGGGACCTGGCGACAGAGGCGGGGACACGGAGCGAGTTGACCAATCAAAGCAGAGGGCGTTCTCCACCCTCACGGCCATCATGGCAGTGCTGTGGTTTTGGTTCTTTGGGTTCCTTGTTTGCTCAGTTCTGACCGACTTGCCCCTGTTCAGTAGTGATGTCAGATGTTTGCTGCGGCTTTCTGCATTTTGGTGTAATCTACCCAGCACCTTGATATTACCAGTGCTGTATCTGCACAGGTCAGGAAAACTGTACTGGTGCCGTTATAATCCTGAGTAAATAAAAAAAAAAGGAAAAACATTCATGGTCCAAACTGCGTGAAAATTTGGCAAGAAAGCAGAAGTCATGGTGGGATAAAATGTGTAAAAAAAAGAACACATAAACAAAAGTAGTTTTCAAACATAAACTCAGAAGGATGGCAGCAGAATTGAACTACCAACTATTAAACTACAGTCAGTGTTTTCCCTACCATTCTGTTAGGCCCCCAACGGCACCTGCCGCCCCCCCTGGAAGGTCTAGTTAATTTTTTTTTTATTATTTTTTTTTAATTTATTTTTTTATATATAGCGCCAGATCTCTACACAAATCATTTTAAAGTTACATTTCCTATAAAACAGGTTTATAGCTTGCATTTCTGTCTCGACATGGTCGCGCGGTTAGATTTCTCCTCTGCTCTCTGTATCGCGCACGGCGGAGTTCCATCCAGATGCGCGCACACACAGACACGTGCGCGCACACAGGTGAGCAACCAGCAGACAGAGAGCATCCATCTGAAAACATGTCGCATGAACTACCTGAGAAGCGGTTAAAAATATCCGCATTTTTTAAACGCTCCCAGGTGGATGATGGTAACACCCACTCTCCTGTGAGTAGCAGCCGGAGGAGCTCTCCTGCTCCAGGTCCGAGTTCAGAGAAGA
This sequence comes from Limanda limanda, assembly GCF_963576545.1. Taxonomy (NCBI): domain Eukaryota; kingdom Metazoa; phylum Chordata; class Actinopteri; order Pleuronectiformes; family Pleuronectidae; genus Limanda; species Limanda limanda. Next base: position 4,824,470 of record NC_083657.1, read on the forward strand.
GCCCACGTGTTGCACGTCCTTCCCCAGACAAGAATCTGTTCACCACCGGATGACAGGTTCTGACCAAGCTTGGCAGTCAGAGGGGAAATACTCCCCCTGGTTGTACAAGACTGATCTTGGTAACTTAAGTGTTACCCCAGACGCCGTAGCGCCGCGATGCGCAATTCTCCAGCGCGCAGGCGCCTGGCTGTTAACACGGGACGCGCATTTCTCAGCACCGGTCAGCCCGCGATTCTGCTTTCTCCGCTTGTTGTATTTAACCGTGAACGCACCTCGCCTCGCAACTTCAGCCTGAACCCTTATTAACCCCGCTGCGTCACTTCCTTCTATCACTGTTTAATCTATTTTCATCGGACCATTGTTCAAAACCGGCAAATCTGACGTGAAAAGATTTTTATTATAGACGGAAGTTTCAAAACGGTAAATTAACACAAACGAGGGTTATGGCGAGGTGCTCTATTCTAACTAGTCCTGTTTGATTGCTGTGGTAACAGTGATTTCAGGTGGTAGAGAAGTCGTTATTATATATACATTTACATATATATGGGAAGATTGCTAGTAGGATCTCGACTTTTGTCTTCTTTCACTTTATGCACATGATCCATGACGTCTTTACAGCGATTTCAACCACTCCGCTCCAGTGTTTCCGTGTTTTCGTGACAGGGCTTCGTGTAGGTGCGATAAACATAAGTACCGGATCCAAAAATGTTTCCGGATTACGGCAATACAGGTTACGTATGGAAGTCAGTAAATACATACATTTCATACATATATATATACATGCATGAATAAATAGATAGCCAGATAGATAGATAGATAAATTACAGTTTATAGAGAATGAATAGGGGATTATTTCAGTTTTCTTTTTGGTTTTAGGAATGTTCCGTCGATACGTAGACAGCATAAACAGGCAGTTGTGAGAGGAAACCAGACCCGGCCATTTATAGAGTCTCCCTGCCAGTCCTACAGAAAGGACAAACTGGACAAACACATGATGTCTGAACATCACAGAATAGCCTGTCAGCGCCTGTCAGAAATCCAATGTTCAGTTCAAAAACATTAAAAGAAACACATTAACATCATGATTCCTTTAAGTTTTTGTGTCGGTGTCCCCCTCCCCCCCCGCGATGCTCTGCCGCCACCGTCGCCCCTCCCCAAGCTGTAAACCTAGGGGAAACACTGACAGTTATAGCAACTATAGCTATTCAACTACCGCTTCAACTGTCATGCTCTAAATCTTGGAAAGTGTTTTTCCTACGGTGCCAGGTTTTTGTTATGGTTTATAGTTTGTTTAATCTTTATTTCTTTTTCAGTTAGAGATATTGCAATATAGTTGAGGTGTCCTTAAGCCACCCGTGGGTCCGTGATATCTGTGGAGGAAATTTGCCTGCTGGGATTGACGGCTCAATTTATCATGCATTTGTTTTATAACATGCAAAACATCCTCCATCCATCACTCTGACACTGTGACCACACGCATCACTCAGTATCGTTATATAAGTGAGGAGCGTCGGGGGAGTTCAGAGACGCAGGACGACGACAGACACAAGGTAAGTGGTCGCTCATCGCTAACTTCCAGATGTCAGGATTTCTTTGAACCATGTTTGGGAACGACAGGTTATTTGAGTGGCTCCACCATTACTGTGTCAACATTCATGGTCCCCAGATGATAACTGATCTGGATGTTTGTGATGCCATGGGTCAGATATGTTGTTCTTTAGAGATCTCGACAGATGTTGTAATATTTATCCAGTGCATATACCTGCAAAGCTAAATGAACAGGTTATACAGTCAGTGATTGTCTTTATATACAATCACTGATGTAGCCGAGTTGTTGCCTATAAGACCGACATCGTCACTGCAGCTGTGAAAGGAGGCATCACGTAACTGGTTTTGTTTCATGGTCTGATGCCATCTCTTCATCTTCTTCTTCTTCACTGCAGATGGTAAATGAGTCCACCAACTCCTCCGCTCCCTCCATCTCCTCATTTCCTACAGCTTGTGCCACAATGGTCCTCGTGTTCAGCCTCACCAGACTCGTCCTTACTCTTCCTCTCTCCATCTTCATCGTGTACCTGGGTCACCAGCGATGGCGGCAGCAGCGCTCCTTCACAATGATGAGCCACGCCAACGTCTTTACCTTTACTTTGCTGCCATGGAGCTGTTGTGGCCTTTGGGGCTAGCCCTTTACATTTCCGGCTACTTTACTAATGACCCTAACATTTTGGCTTTGGGGTACCAGGTCATTTCCACTGTATTTTATGGAGGGGGTTTCTTTCACTTCGTCACCTCGGTGGATCGCTACCTGGCTGCAGTTCACCCCATCACCTACGTGGGGCTGAGGGGTGCGCGGGGGGTCAGGATCAGAAACGTCAGCATTGGTTGTGTGTGGCTGCTGGGCTTCATATGGAGCACTGTACTAAATGCAGATTTCTCTCTTATCCTGATCCCACTTTATTTCTATTTATCTTTCCTTTTAACAGTCACCTCTTTCTGCTGCCTGTCCGTCCTCTGTGTTTTGGTTCGGCCGGGACCTGGCGACAGAGGCGGGGACACGGCACGAGTTGACCAATCAAAGCAGAGGGCGTTCTCCACCCTCACGGCCATCATGGCAGTGCTGTGGTTTTGGTTCTTAGGGCTCCTTGTTTGCTCAGTTCTGTCCGACTTGCCCCTGCTCAGCAGCAATGTCAGATGTTTGCTGACGGTTTCTGCATTTTGGTGTAGTCTGCCCAGCACCTTGATATTACCAGTGCTGTATCTGCAGAGGTCAGGAAAACTGTACTGGTGCCGTTATAATCGTGAGTAGATAAAAAAAAAAAAAAAGGAAAAATATTCATTGTCCAACTGCGTTAAAATTTGGCAAGAAAGCAGAAGTCATGTTGGGATAAAATGTGTTGGGCAATGTCTTTGTGCAAACCACAGGCCTCATTTCGGCCTACGTGTGTGGTCAAAGCTTGAAACAAACTTGCCGTATGTGCTGGAGCGAACTCAATCTCCCAAGATGCCACAGGTTCCATTGTTCTGAGACAGTCAAGGAACTCAGTCTCCTAGGGGGCAACAGGTTCCTTCTGTTCTGGACATCTTCACACATAGGTGTTAAAAGCAACAAAAGTCAACTCCAATTGGTCAATCTTGCCCCATGACATGGGGGTCACTGAGCCTATTTAAGAGCAGGCCTACTCCAAATTCTTTCTCTCTTTCTCCAATCCCTCTGAGGGCGGAAGGCTGCTCCAGCATTCTTTCCATCCACCCACCGAGGACAGCAGGCGGCCAGCCATCTCCCCTGCATCTCCGAGGGGGGAGGCCGGGCTGCTCCAGCAACTTTTCTCTTTCCATCCAACAACCGGAGGTCAGAGGTGCAGTTTTCCAACTCATCTCTTCAAGGAAACCTCAAGCTCAAGCTTTTTCCAAACTCCTTAGCAGGGACTCAATGTCCTGTAGGTAAGAACTAAGATTCAACAAGCAACTGAACTGCACAGCTTAACAGAACCGCGGAAGCAGAGACCACACGAGCCAGAAGACTTCACACAACCGGCAGGACGAACTGCTAACTGAACCACAGCAATTTTCTCCCTTTCCAAGGACTGGTAACATACTGGGCTTAATAATTATACTAGACTAAGCAAGACTGTTAATTTTGTTCTGTGTTGTGTTTATAAGTTTGGTACGTTCTGTGTTATTGTAGTTACAAGCTAAATGAAATTTAATGTGAGTTACGCTCTACACAGACTCCTCCATTATCTAATTAGCATTTTCACAGACACGCATATCTCTACACCTACTTAACTACGCCCCCACTTCAGAAGAAGGGGGGAGCTACTATCTTAGGAGGAAGTTGTGACTCTCTTTGTTAACCACCATTTTGAGAACACTCTGATTCACACACTCACACAAACACCTTTGTTTTAGCTAGTACGTTTTGTTAGATTTTTGTGTTTTTATACTTTATTATGTTCATAATAAATGTTTTCTTTTAAAAATGTTCCTTCATTTATGTTGCATAAGTGAATTTTGCCAACCTCTACACTGTCAAGAACTCTATAAACCTTCACCATTCATTATATAATCTTTAATAGTAAATATTGAGATTTCTTATTGAACTAGATCTATATGAGACTGATCTTAAACAATAAATTGGCTATCTTTTCCCTTCCTTTGAAGGGTGCTGCCCTGAGAGAACTTTAAACAAACTAAAGTTATGATTTAATATTAATATTTTAAATATTAATGTTTTATATTTTATTTTGATAACCAAATTTATTGAATGCCCAAAGGCACACCATCTTATGGTATCGCACCTAACCATTATTGCACTACAAATGTGTAAAAAAAAAAAAGCACGTTACAAAAGTAGTTTTCAAACATAAACTCAGAAGGATGGCAGCAGAATTGAACTACCATCTATTAAACTACAGTTATAGCAACTATAGCTAGTCAACAACCCTTTCAACTGTCATGCTCTAAATCTTGGAAAGTGTGTTTCCTACGGTGCCAGGTTTTTGTTGGTGTGCTGCCGGCTGGTTCTCGGCTGTGTGCCAGATTTTTGTAATGGTTTATAGTTTGTTTGTTCTGTGCAGCTGATTGGATGTTGCCCGGATGGTTGTTAGGATGGTTGGATGTGTGGATTGGAGGTTTCCCTCTCATACATGATTTGAAGTGGTTGTTGGAAGGTTTGGGTAACGATCACGTTTCAACAGATCAGCTTCTGGTCCTTTATTCTTTCTGGTGGTGGAACTGTTATTTTTTTGCTGTTGTTGTCACTCCTGCAGTTCAAACTGAATTATTTCCTGTAAATAATATGAAATTCAAGGTTTCTGAAATGCAAATATTCTCTGTATGACATCAAGATATATGTTATGATTATATTATGTTCCCTTGGATATTTGAAGATATGAATTTATAACATTTATGAAATAATGCTCATATAAATTGTGTTGTATGGAGAGTTATGAATGTATATATGTTAACAATATATATTTAATTTACAGAGGCAAGTTTATCAACAACATACATCCAAAAAATTCTATATGCTTCTGTTTTTTCTCTTCAATTTAAACATACATTTCTTTCTGGTATATCTACATTTACACATATAATGTTGATGTAGTGATATGATATGATTGACCAGCATGTTAAACATCTGTATGTTGTGTTCTTTTGTGTTTTTTTGTCTAAAAGCCGACAATAAAGTCTCTAAAATCAGCTTCTCATTCATTGAAACCAATTTATAATTAATAAGAAATTAGTTATATACAATATTTTGTGTTGTATTCATGATCACAATAAAGAATGACTGAATGACAATATATTATATACTGTATATCTATGTGTGTGTATGTTGTATCAACAAAACAGTATATATAGTTTGACAAACACAAATATGTATTATTTAGCTAATATAATGCAGTGATAATGTATAAATCAGTTATTAATGACACATAGAGGAGAATTGTATTGTATTTTATTGTTTTAAACATAAAGATATAAAGAAACTGAGCTATAAGAGGTGACAACATTACATCGGCACAAAATATAACTGGCTATACATGAAAATTACATTCCGAGATATTTTGATACGTATAAACACATAAATTGTTGCAACAACATAGCAAAATAAATATTAATATATAACACCACAAACATCCCTGAATATGTACAATGAACATTATTTAACAGCATAAACATTGAATATTGTAGTATGTTGTATTTTTCCACAGTAACAATGCAAAGATCAATTCCAGCTGCCTAACAAGTAGTTTGAGGGCTTCTTCTTCTTCTTCTTCTTCTTCTTCTTCTTCTCCTGATTATTTGGTGCATTGGCGGGTGGCAACCAAAGTCACTGTCAGCTGTCGGTGTTCTTCTGGGAGAGAAACTGGACATTCCACACTCATGTGACCCCCTCAGCCAGATTCCGTGTTCTTCCTACAACATGCTAACTTTCCTGCTCTGTGCAGAAACAGCAGAGGCTGAACCAGACTGCTGGGCAGAGCCACAATCATTCCACAATCTATCAACATACATTTAAAATACGGATCGACTGACTCCATATTATACAAGCCAACGGTAAGCACAAGTGCAACAAACCTCAACAGCAGCCCTCCCACTATCGCTGTGATGATGTGGAAAGCTCTTTGCTTTGATTGGTCAACCCTCTCCCTGGGCCGGCCCCCCGGCCCTGGGCGAGTCAGGACTTTGAGAACAGAGAAGAAGAACAACAACACGACAATAATTGAGATGCCCAGCAAGCAAAGAGAAGGGAGGGCAGGAAAATAAGGCAAGTACTTGATTGTTACCCCGAACCATCCGAAGCACAGCAGCCAAACACAGCCGAGGGTGATGTTTCTGATTCTCCCCCCCAATGATTGTCTCAGGCGATGGTAGGTGATCGGGTGGACAACGGCCAGGTAGGGCTCCACACAGGTCAGACTGTGCAGCAGTGTTTGTCCAGGGAAAACGATGCACCATAAGAAATCCCCTATCACCTGCACTGTCTTTGTGCGGGTGTAGGCGCCCAAAAGGTAGAAGACTGACCCCAAAACAGCAATAATCTCGATAGCGATCGTGTGATAGGTGAGGACGTCGTTGTGACTGGTTGTCTGCCCTGTAGCTACAGAACGCTGATGCCTCCATCTTTGGAAACCGATGTAGAGGACGAGGATGCAGAGAGGAACGAGGAATAGGGTTAAGGTGATGGTGTATATGGTTAAAACGATCATGCTCGCTAAAGAGTTTTGACAGTTTAGGTAGAAACCAGGGATGGTGGAGTTGGATGAGGAGAGGGACGGAGGTCCTTGGGTAACGTTGACGGACATGTTCTGTGGAGGAGATGGAACATACAAGCATGGTCAAAAATGTAATCATGAATGTCAGACCACCATCTCCGTCTCCAGTTACTTTTCATAAACACAATTTAAGTTATTGCTGAGGGTCACATTACATTACCTTTCATTTAGCTGTCGCGTTTATCCAAAGTATTGACATACACACTTAAACGTGTGGTCAGATACACATACCATGTCCTTTGAGCATTAACTCCAAACTGAAGCACAGTCACACACACACACACACACACAACGCAGAGGCCCAACATCTGAGGGATGTGAGGCAAATAACGAACAGACCTCCCTCACTCACACACACACACACACAGAGGAGGCTTTCATAAATTCTGAGACATCCTCTCTCCTGTGAGATCATCAGTCTTAGAATGCTTTGAGGCCAGAACACTATGACCTCTGGTAACCATAGCAATGGTGCGCACCTTCAGTATCATCAACACGAGACGCCAGGAGGAGGACCCAACGAGCCAGGAAGGCGGGACTGCCTTGTGAACCAGCCAACGAGGCACTGCCGCGCGTACAAGAACCTCTGTCACGCCCAGTATATGGATATATAAAGTATGTGCGCACTTTGTCTAAAGCGCCATTTTTCCTTTGCAGCTTACTGTGTAGGATCAGTGGTCCATGCATGATCATTTGCTAGACACCGCAGTTTCCTGACCTGTGACCTCTGAATAAAACTGGTTAATTTTAACTTGAGAACGACGACTCCTACCTTTGATTTTCACCCGCAACAAAAGCGACTCACAATAAGTGCATCAACCATGAGGGTACAAACTCAGAACAACAAGAATCAAGAAAGTACTTAAATTAAAAACAATTATCAAGAGGTCATCTGACTACCGCCAATCAGAATCCATTATTCTGCATTACAACAGGATAAACAGCAGTGTTATAACTAGATACTAAACACAAGTTAAGAAAAATGTCTATTTGTTATTTTATATCAGTTGTCATAGCGGTGTAAGTGTCAGTATTTAGAATACTACAGATAAATATAAATGGATCTGAGTGTATTAAAGGAGACAAACCTCTTTAGTGGTATTTTTTCTTTCTTCAGAACAGATGGAATCGTGTCCCTGTCCTGCTTCTCCACCGACTGCTTCAGGTGGATGTTGTGTCAGAGCCACTTTTAAAGCAGGTGTGCTCGGAGCAGATGGAAATCAAGCAGTGAGTTGTTTGCATGTTACATAACCACAAATGATCACTGAATGAAATCTAACCTGTGACCTCATGGCCGAGATTTATTGTTTTTCCGTGTGCTCTCTCTGAGGTTGACATGCACACTCTTACTAGCACAGTCATTTCATGGTGGAAGCAAGTGTGTCTTGGTGCTTTGCTCTGTCCGTCCAACACTTAGGTCCAAAAGAAGATTTCTTGAAAGGTCCTCCTCAGATAGTGATGGGAAGTTCGGATCTTTTTACCGACCCGGTTCTTTGAATCTCGTTCAGTAAAAGGAACGAATCTTTTTTCGAGTCACTCGTTCATTTCAACGGGGGGGGGGGCTGCGCAACTAGACTGTTCCATAGGCTCAGTCAAGGAAGCAGAACCCTACTGGGTCTTCGGGTACGAGTCTTTGGATCATTTATCACGTGACCTGCATTGGCTCAGTAGAGGAGCGCTGGAGCTGGAGCGAGGGGCGTTCACTGTCTTCCGGAGAAAGGAACACTGTGTTTTTAGTATAGAAAAACGTGAATTATATTCGTTCACAAGTCATAATGACTGGTTTTGTTATTTACACTTAGTTTACTGCAGATCATATTTTTTAAGTGAACTTATTAAATACAGGACAACATTACAGTTTGTATGGTTTGAAATTGTCATTTATTATCATACTGGCATTTAATTATCACGGACACAAACAATTACACTGCACTAAACTGTACGTGTTAATGTAAAGTGTGTGTATCTGAAGTTGAGAAGCAGAAGAAGAATGTATGTGTGTTTACGCTCAAAGGACATTATATGTATCTGACTACACGTTACAGTATGTGTATGTGTGTGAACCGTGGTGTATTGTCAATAAATCCCCCTTTCCACACCTGATAGGTGTGGACAACAAGGGGAGGGCAAAGGGCAGAAAAGGGCAAGGCAGAAAAACAAACCCAACTAGACTACAAATAGTTAAAATCAAAAAGAAACCTATACTCAGTGTCAACACAAAATAAAACGTCAAACTTAGCTGTGATTAAAAGAATCACAGCAATACAAAAATCTCAAAACAAACAATCCATCTTAATATAAAAACGTCAAACTATAGCTGTGATTAAACGAATCACAGCAATACAAAAATCTCAAAACAAACCTGACTGTAAACATTCGGAACAAACTGAACCCAAACAATGTCACACTGACTTTGCCCCAGGAGAGGCAGCTCCTGGAACTCTGTTTGATGTCTAATGCAGCTAAGGAAATTATGCTTTAATACAGAACGAGAAATGAGAACAGGTGAAAGATTAATTATTAACACTAAGCAGCAACAGTTATTAAAATCATTTGTATGAAGCATAAGATCTAGCTAAAACTGTTCCTAGCTTTATTGCTTAAAGGTCCCCTCGTATGCCCATTTTACCACAGTTGATATGGTTCCTTGGGGTCTTAATGAAATGTCTGTAACATTTTTTGGTCAAAATACCACAAGGATCATTTAAAACAACAGCCTTTTTACCCTGTCTAAAACAGCCCTCTTAAGATTTTCCTCTTTTGAGTCCCCCCCCCCCCTCTCTCTCACCGCCCCCCCCTGTCAACCACACAAACACACACACACATCCACTTTCACGTCTTAAATCTCTCCTTAGCATATGTAAGGTTGTTAAAATAATTTTAAGTCACTGTCCTGCACATATTTCTGTATTTGTTTGTTGTGTTCCTTCATTGAAGCTACAATTTTAAAACTACTACACCCTCTGATAAGGATGTACATTTATTTAAATACATGCATTAGATATGTGTGTATACAGTATATAATTGTATCTGAGCGCTCGCACACACACACAGACACACGCACACACAGACACACGCACACACACAGATAGACACAGACACACATAGGCAAAGGGATGTGGGGGCTAGCCTTGGAAGCTAACACTGCTGCAACTTCTGCGGCGAAATGCACTTAAAACCCCGGGTATGAGTCTATTTTAAAGCGAGCGACGGAGGCAGCAGCGAGCTGCTGGTGACCGGCACCAGTGCTCGAGCTGCGTGGAGCAAATCTGTAAGAGCCACAAAAGTTATAATGTGCAGCTCTCTGCCCCCCTCCTCCGCTTCGCCACCCTGGCGCTGAGCGAGCCCACCGGCACCGGTACAATGCAACCGGAGACCGGGGGGGGTTCCTTGAACACGTTCCAATGCTAGTTTCTAACAAAGACAGACACACACAGAAGCTACGAGTCGGGTTAGCCTCCGAGTGCATTGTTTTCTATGTAAACATGCTGCAGGCCCGGGACGCCACAAACATACACACACACAAGCTAGACTCCGAGAGCTAACAGCGGCACCTCCGAGGATCCCTCACCGGGACGTCCCGGACCCGACAGCGGCGGTGCACGGAGGTGCCGGTGCCGCAGCTAACGCTAGGCTAGCGTTAGCGTCGCTAGCAGCAAGATGTTCTGTATTCATACATGCTGCTTCCACCGGGGAAAAACACACACACAGAAGCCAGCGTTAGCTGCTGCTGCTAACAACAACAAAGTCACATCCAGTTGAGGCAGCATAACCACAGCATCAACACAGTGAAGCAGCTCCGAGCTCCTACCTGGAAAAAACACCAACAGCTCACTCTCCCGGGTCCGGGCTCTCGCCTCCCGGGCTCCAGGCTACGGGCTATGGGCTACGCGGTGGCTCTCGGTGGTTGAATTCGTTTCATGCTGCTAGATAGCTTATCCAAGTGTTTACAAGGCTCGCAAGAATGCAATCGCGGCGCAAACCAATGGACGGTCAATAAAGTGGGTGGTTCTTAAATCTATTGTGGTTCCATCGATTGGTGGGTCGAGTGTTGGTGGGGGTCTCTGCGCTGACATAACCCTAACCCTAAACTGCCAATGACGTAAAGAATGCCCATAACCCCATTGGACGCTCGCTAGCGCATACTTCCTGACATAGAGGAACCACACCAGATCGCGGGAGTTGTGTTTTTCCACAGTTTTTGGGACGGTAGACATGCCAGATACCCAAATTAACGTGTAGAAGCACTACAAAAGTGGAATTTTCATACGATGGGACCTTTAAGAGTTCAATCAGACACAGACTATAGTTAAAAGTTTGAAATCCCTCCAGACCCTCTCTTAATCCCCCTTTAGGGTGTGACCACTTACTGGCGAGTTCATGTACCCCTTAAACCATCATCCCATCCAGTGCAAACCCGTCCCCCTCCTCATCATCAGCGTTGTGTAGTCATCTCCATCGTCCTCAGCTTCAGCTTCACAGCATCAGTTTCCACTTCAGCATCCACAGCACCCATCCCCAGTTCAGCATCCACGGAAGAGCTGGGGGTGAGGCACGTTTTCCTTCATCAGAGCTGTGGTGATCTATTCAGCAATTTCAGAGTCTACAGCCATGTCACGTCATGGTGCGTAGAGGTGGAGAGGGCACTGGTCACCCAGCCACCAGGGGTAGTTTGGAAAAAATGTCTTTCAGATTTCAGTTTCTTTCAGATCTACTCCAAGAACAAAGTTATCATGAATTGTCAGTGAGGCTTTCAATTTTAAGAGTCAATGATCTGGATCTTAGCCTTGTGAAGATCCTTTCGTGGAATTGATACTTGCCAACAGGCCAGGTGTTTTAAGCTTGCACTGTACCAAGCCAGGCGCAGGGCGTATAGTCGGTCGTGGTGGAGGAGGTGGAGTTGACACTGGATGGGAGTAGGCCGTGAAGACATGAAGCCCAGATCCCAGAGTTTGAAAGGAAAACAAACAGACAAATGATTAATTTACTGCGATGCGTAATTGAGATTAAAGTAGATTATATAAACTTATATTTAAAAAGAAACAAACAAAATAATCGAAGCAAACCATACATACCCTCTTTTTACAACTATTTCAATAAAACTTTTGAGGTGTGGTCGGCCAAATCAGTGGACATTAAAAATTAAACACGTGGCACAAGAGTGACAGAAATCTTTGGCATTTCATAAAATATTTAATGATCAACAAGCTGGATTTCAATAAGCAGCAGATATGACAGCTTTTGAGTATTTGAGTTCAAACCATTTTCCAAAATTCATTGACTGCTTCTGTACGATAATTCAGAAGCTTTGACGTCAAACTGTCCTGTGATAAAACAGGAATCACATACAAAGAACAAATGTGTGAGACATGAGATTCAATCAAACGTTTCAGAGTGGACAGTTAAAACAAAACATAATTTAAAAGTAATTCTGCCACAATTTCCTTCATGATGAAATAAAAATCAAAAAATAGAGCTTAACATCACCTTTAAGTGAATTAAGAGCATAAGATGTTAAGATAACGTATAAAGCAAAACAAAAATAAAAACCTGTCTTCCCTGAATATAAAAGTTAAAGGGTCCCAAATAAATTAAACTATAATTATTGAATTGGCATTCAGTAAAGTGTCTAACCCAGGGGTGGGCAAACTTTTTGACTCGCGGGCCACAACGGGTTCTAAAATTTGACAGAGGGGCCGGGCCAGGAACAGATGGATAGAGTGTTTTTGTGAACTAATATAAATGACATGGAAAAATCATTACTAAAAGGATTTGGCCTTTACCAAGTAGCAAAGCACTTATTTGCAAGGCCATTTAACAAAAACTCGCCTTCAGAGAAAGGCTTTCTAGCCTTTGCTATTTCGAATGCCCCCCAAAAAACATGCCTTGGTAGATGACTCTTTAATCGCAGTTTGTCTGTGAAAAAAAATGTTGCTGAGTATGTAAATTAGTCGCCAACCTCTGAGCTGCAGCCGACCGTTCTTGCGTTGACTGCTTGCTAGCGTAGTTAGCATGCTTCGTAGCAAAGTGATGGCTGATGTTGTACTCCATGAAAACTGCGACAGTTTCTCGGCATATCAGGCATACAGCCTTCGATTGGACATCATTAAAAAAGTATTTTCCTGTCGACTCCGTGTTAAACACTCGGCACTGTTACGCCCCTGGTCTAGGGGAAAACAGAGACATAACATGTGGTGCTTCTCCTTATTCGTCCCACTCCCAAGCAGGCCAGTGTCACCAGGTATTTTCGTTTAGGGGTAGCTTTTTATTTTCACTTCAGAGGGAGAGAAGGCCAACACAACAAACAAAACAATCTCTCCCTACCTTCCTGCTACAAACCAAAAATGTTAACAAAAAGACAAAAGCTTACCCAACTCCTAAACCAGTTAACACAGGAGAAAAAAAGGGTAAAAGAAAAAGGCTTCTCCCTCCTACAGGGCTACCACCCACACTTTTCTACTTACATACATACACAACAAAACAATACTGCAGACAGACACTGGTCCAAGTTGGATGTGGGAGAATCGGGGGAGAGAGGGAGACTGCAGTCAGTCAGTGCTTCAAGTAGGCTCCTCTCTTCACTCTGGCCAATCCTGGAGCAGCAATCAGGCGGCTCACGCCAATCAGCAGGTCCAACCTGCTATCAATCAGGCACACACACACACTCAAAGAACACTGCTCACACTCTAAGAGGAGGAACAGAACAGTATCACATATACACACAGGGTCGTAACAGCACTCATTGACAACTTTTCGTTTCCTTGATCCTCTCATTTTACAGAAGGGATCACAGGGCAAAGGGAAAAAGTGAAGGGAGATCATGTGCCCTTTCGAGCCCTATACACCACACTCCCGGGCGAATTTAATTTAGCAGACGCTTTTATCCAAAGCGACTTACAATAAGTGCATTCAACCCCGAGGGTTCAAACCCAGAACATCAAGAATCAAGAAAGTACGATTTCTTCAAAAATAAAGCAAAACTACAAAGTGCTATAAGTACGTGTCATTTAAGTGCTACTAAATTGTTAGTTTAAAAAAAAAAAAATGTAATTTTTTTTATTTTTTATTTGGACAAGTTCGGGCCTTACTTTGCCCATGTCTGGTCTAACCAGAGGGCCTTGTATTATGGTTTCTGCATTTCATTTAAGATGAAACAGGCTATGAGTTAAAGTGTATTTGACCTCTGACCTTTAACTGGACTTTAATTTATTCGTCTTCCAAATGGTGAAACTATTTATTTTAGGACTCTCCAGAGTCTAACAAGAGTTACATGGGGGTGAATCAAACTCCTAGTTTAAATCCAACTGTAAATAGATTTAACATGTCTTGACTATTGAATTTTAAATGGATGATTTGAATGTGGAATTAAAGCAACTACAGGTGAAAACAAAGAAAAAATATCTAATTCTAGGCACAGAATTAAGTTTAAAGTTAGGTTTGAATTTCTCATCCTGATATGATTGATTCGGCTCATATAAAAAGCACATTATTCAGCTCTAAGAAAATAAAAGTCAATAAAACAGCATTTCAACAACCAAAGAGAAGAGCTAGATTTCCCCTTCTCATCAAACCCTTGCAGATCAGCTGTTATCTAACTTTCACTGGGCTCATTGCATCGGAGCAGCAACTTCTCCAGACTAAAAAAAAACTAGTTTTCAAACATAGAATTGAAGCAGCAAAATTGAACTACCAACTATTAAACTACAGTTATAGCAACTATAGCTATTCAACAACCGTTTCAACTGTCATGCTCTAAATCTTGGAAAGTGTGTTTCCTACGGTGCCAGGTTCTTGTTATGGTTTATAGTTTGTTTAATCTTTATTTCTTTTTCAATTAGCGATGATGCAATATAGTTGAGGTGTCCTTAAGCCACCTGTGGGTCGGTGATATCTGTCGAGGAATAATGTGAAGAGGAAATTTGCCTGCTGGGATTGACGGCTCAATTTATCATGCATTTGTTTTATAACATGCAAAACATCCTCCATCCATCACTCTGACACTGTGACCACACGCATCACTCAGTATCGTTATATAAGTGAGGAGCGTCGGGGGAGTTCAGAGACGCAGGACGACGACAGACACAAGGTAAGTGGTCGCTCATCGCTAACTTCCAGATGTCAGAATTTCTTTGAGCCATGTTTGGGAACGACAGGTTATTTGAGTGGCTCCACCATTACTGTGTCATCATTCATGGTCCCCAGATGATAACTGATCTGGATGTTTGTGATGCCATGGGTTACATATTTTGGTCTTTAGAGATCTCGACAGATGTTCTGGCCCCGGCCATTAAGAACCGTGATATTTATCCAGTGCATATACCTGCAAAACTTAATGTACAGTTTATAAATTCAGTGATTGTCTTCATGTACATAAATTCAAGACAAATGTTTTCAGGCATATGCAGCAAGGAGGCATCACGTCACTGGTTTTGTTTCATATACCTGACGCCATCTCTTCCTCATCTTCTTCTTCTTCACTGCAGATGGTAAATGAGTCCACCAACTCCTCCGCTCCCTCCATCTCCTCACTTCCTCCATCGTACCTCCTTGACACCAACACCATCATGGGCCTTGTGTTCAGCCTCACCAGAACCGTCCTCACTCTTCCTCTCTCCATCTTCATCCTGTACCTGGGTCACCAGCGATGGCGGCAGCAGCGCCCCTTCACAATGATGAGCCACGCCAACGTCTTCACCTTCCATTTTGCTGCCATGGAGCTGTTGTGGCCTTTGGGGCTAGCCCTTCACATTTCTGGCACCTTTACTCATGACCCTAACATTTTGGCTTTGGGGTACATGGTCATTTCCACTGTATTTTATGGAGGGGGTTTCTTTCACCTCGTCACCTCGGTGGATCGCTACCTGGCTGCAGTTCACCCCATCACCTACGTGGGGCTGAGGGGTGCGCGTGGGGTCAGGATCAGAAACATCAGCATTGGTTGTGTGTGGCTGCTGGGCATCATATGGAGCACTGCACTAAATCTAGATTTCTCTCCTATCATGATCCCACTTTATTTCTATTTAGCTTTCCTTTTAACAGTCACCTCTTTCTGCTGCCTGTCTGTCCTCTGTGTTTTGGTTCGGCCGGGACCTGGCGACAGAGGCGGGGACACGGAGCGAGTTGACCAATCAAAGCAGAGGGCGTTCTCCACCCTCACGGCCATCATGGCAGTGCTGTGGTTTTGGTTCTTCGGGCTCCTTGTTTGCTCAGTTCTGTATAACTTGCCCCAGCTCAGCATTGATGTCAGATATTTGCTATCGCTTTCTGCATTATGGTTTAATCTGCCCAGCACCTTGATATTACCAGTGCTGTATCTGCACAGGTCAGGAAAACTGTACTGGTGCCGTTATAATCGTGAGTAAATAATTAAAAAAAAGGAAAAATATTCATTGTCCAACTGCGTGAAAATTTGGCAAGAAAGCAGTTTTCAAACATAAACTCAGAAGGATGGCAGCAGAATTGAACTACCAACTATTAAACTACAGTTATAGCAACTATAGCTATTCAACAACCGTTTCAAATGTCATGCTCTAAATCTTGAAAAGTGTGTTTCCTACGGTGCCAGGTTTTTGTTATGGTTTATAATTTGTTTAATCTTTATTTCTTTTTCAGTTAGCGATGATGCAATATAGTTGAGGTGTCCTTAAGCCACCTGTGGGTCGGTGATATCTGTGGAGGAATAATGTGAAGAAGAAATTTGCCTGCTGGGATTGACGGCTCAATTTATCATGCATTTGTTTTATAACATGCAAAACATCCTCCATCCATCACTCTGACACTTTGACCACACGCATCACTCAGTATCGTTATATAAGTGAGGAGCGTCGGGGGAGTTCAGAGACGCAGGACGACGACAGACACAAGGTAAGTGGTCGCTCATCGCTAACTTCCAGATGTCAGAATTTCTTTGAGCCATGTTTGGGGACGACAGGTTCTTTGAGTGGCTCCACCATTACTGTGTCATCATTCATGGTCCCCAGATGATAACTGATCTGGATGTTTGTGATTCCATGGGTTAGATATGTTGTTCTTTAGAGATCTCGACAGACGTTCTGGCCCCGGCCATTAAGAACCGTAATGTTTATTCAGTGCATATACCTGCAAAACTAAATGTACAGTTTATACAGTCAGTGGCCGTCTGTATAAACATAAATTCAAGACGTATATGTTTTCAGGCATATGCAGCTAGGAGGCAACACGTCACTGGTTTTGTTTTATGGTCTGACGCCATCTCTTCTTCATCTTCTTCTTCTTCACTGCAGATGGTAAATGAGTCCACCAACTCCTCCGCTCCCTCCATCTCCTCATTTTCTCCAGCTTGTGTCACAATGGCCCTTGTGTTAAGCTTCACCAGACCCCTCCTTACTCTTCCTCTCTCCATCTTCGTCCTGTACCTGGGTCACCAGCGATGGCGGCAGCAGCGCCCCTTCACAATGATGAGCCACGCCAACGTCTTCACCTTCCACTTTGCGGCCATGGAGCTGGTGTGGCCTTAGCCCTTAACATTTTTGGCTTATGTACTAATGACCCTAACATGTTGGCTTTGGGGTCCATGATCCTTTCCACTGTATTTTATGGAGGGGGTTTCTTTCACCTTGTCACCTCGGTGGATCGCTACCTGGCTGCAGTTCACCCCATCACCTACGTGGGGCTGAGGGGTGCGCATGGGGTCAGGATCAGAAACATCAGCATTGGTTGTGTGTGGCTGCTGGGCATCATATGGAGCACTGTACTAAATCCAGATATCTATCTAAGCAGGATCCCACTTTATTTCTATTTAGCTTTCCTTTTAACAGTCACCTCTTTCTGCTGCCTGTCTGTCCTCTGTGTTTTGGTTCGGCCGGGACCTGGCGACAGAGGCGGGGACACGGCGCGAGTTGACCAATCAAAGCAGAGGGCGTTCTCCACCCTCACGGCCATCATGGCAGTGCTGTGGTTTTGGTTGTTCGGGTTCCTTGTTTGCTCAGTTCTGACCGACTTGCCCCTGTTCAGCATTGATGTCAGATGTTTGCTGTCGCTTTCTGCATTTTGGTGTAGTCTGCCCAGCAGTTTGATATTACCTGTGCTGTATCTGCACAGGTCAGGAAAACTGTACTGGTGCCGTTATAATCGTGAGTAAATTTTTAAAAAAAGGATAAACATTCATTGTCCAACTGTGTGAAAAAAAGGCCAGAAAGCAGAAGTCATGGTGGGATAAAATGTGTAAAAAAAAGGACACATAACAAAAGTAGTTTTAAAACATAAACTCAGAAGGATGGCAGCAGAATTGAACTACCAACTAGTAAACTACAGTTATAGCAACTATAGCTAGTCAACAACCCTTTCAACTGTCATGCTCTAAATCTTGGAAAGTGTGTTTCCTACGGTGCCAGGTTTTTGTTGGTGTGCTGCCGTGTGGTTCTCGGCTGTGTGCCAGATTTTTGTAATGGTTTATAGTTTGTTTGTTCTGGGTAGCTGATTGGATGTTGCCTGGATGGTTGTTACGATGGTTGGACGTGTTGATTGGAGGTTTCCCTCTTATACATGATTTGAAGTGGTTGTTGGAAGGTTTGGGTAACGATCACGTTTCAACAGATCAGCTTCTGGTCCTTTATTCTTTCTGGTGGTGGAACTGTTATTTTTTTGCTGTTGTTGTCACTCCTGCAGTTCAAACTGAATTATTTCCTGTAAATAATATGAAATTCAAGGTTTCTGAAATGCAAATATTCTCTGTATGACATCAAGATATATGTTATGATTATATTATGTTCCCTTGGATATTTGAAGATATGAATTTATAACATTTATGAAATAATGCTCATATAAATTGTAATGTATGGAGAGTTATGAATGTATATATGTTAACAATATATATTTAATTTACAGAGGCAAGTTTATCAACAACATACATCCAAAAAATTCTATATGCTTCTGTTTTTCTCTTCAATTTAAACATTCATTTCTTTCTGGTATATCTACATTTACACATATAATGTTGATGTAGTGATATGATATGATTGACCAGCATGTTAAACATCTGTATGTTGTGTTCTTTTGTGTTTTTTTGTCTAAAAGCCGACAAAAAAGTCCCTAAAATCAGCTTCTCATTCATTGAAACCAATTTTTAATGAATAAGAAATTAGTTATATACAATATTTTGTGTTGTATTCATGATCACAATAAAGAATGACTGAATGACAATATATTATATACTGTATATCTATGTGTGTGTATGTTGTATCAACAAAACAGTATATATAGTTTGACAAACACAAATATGTATTATTTAGCTAATATAATGCAGTGATAATGTATAAATCAGTTATTAATGACACATAGAGGAGAATTGTATTGTATTTTATTGTTTAAACATAAAGATATAAAGAAACTGAGCTATAAGAGGTGACAACATTACATCGGCACAAAATATAACTGGCTATACATGAAAATTACATTCCGAGATATTTTGATACGTATAAACACATAAATTGTTGCAACAACATAGCAAAATAAATATTAATATATAACACCACAAACAACCCTGAATATGTACAATGAACATTATTTAACAGCATAAACATTGAATATTGTAGTATGTTGTATTTTTCCACAGTAACAATGCAAAGATCAATTCCAGCTGCCTAACAAGTAGTTTGAGGGCTTCTTCTTCTTCTTCTTCTTCTTCTTCTTCTTCTTCTTCTTCTTCTTCTTCTCCTGATTATTTGGTGCATTGGCGAGTGGCAACCAGCGTCACTGTCAGCTGTCGGTGTTCTTCTGGGAGAGAAACTGGACATTCCACACTCATGTGACCCCCTCAGCCAGATTCCGTGTTCTTCCTACAACATGCTAACTTTCCTGCTCTGTGCAGAAACAGCAGAGGCTGAACCAGACTGCTGGGCAGAGCCACAATCATTCCACAATCTATCAACATACATTTAAAATACGGATCGACTGACTCCATATCATACAAGCCAACGGAAAGCACAAGTGCAACAAACCTCAACAGCAGCACTCCCACTATCGCTGTGATGATGTGTAAAGCTCTTTGCTTTGATTGGTCAACCCTCTCCCTGGGCCGGCCCCCCGGCCCTGGGCGAGTCAGGACTTTGAGAACAGAGAAGAAGAACAACAACACGACAATAATTGAGATGCCCAGCAAGCAAAGTAAAGGGAGGGCAGGAAAATCAGGCAAGTACTTGATTGTTACCCCGATCCATCCGAAGCACAGCAGCCAAACACAGCCGAGGGTGATGTTTCTGATTCTCCCCCCCAATGATTGTCTCAGGCGATGGTAGGTGATCGGGTGGACAACGGCCAGGTAGGGCTCCACACAGGTCAGACTGTGCAGCAGTGTATGTCCAGGTAAAGCGATGCACCATAAGAAATCCCCTATCATCAGCACTGTCTCCGTGCGGGTGTAGGCGCCCAAAAGGTAGAAGACTGACCCCAAACCAGATATAATCTCGATAGCGATCGTGTGATAGGTGAGGACGTCGTTGTGACTGGTTGTCTGCCCTGTACCTACAGAACGCTGATGCCTCCATCTTTGGAAACCGATGTAGAGGACGAGGATGCAGAGAGGAACGAGGAATAGGGTTACGGTGACGGCGTATATGGTTATAACGATCATGCTAGCTAAAGAGTTTTGACAGTTTAGGTAGAAACCAGGGATGGTGGAGTTGGATGAGGAGAGGGACGGAGGTCCTTGGGTAACGTTGACGGACATGTTCTGTGGAGGAGATGGAACATACAAGCATGGTCAAAAATGTAATCATGAATGTCAGACCACCATCTCCGTCTCCAGTTACTTTTCATAAACACAATTTAAGTTATTGCTGAGGGTCACATTACATTACCTTTCATTTAGCTGTCGCGTTTATCCAAAGTATTGACATACACACTTAAACGTGTGGTCAGATACACATACCATGTCCTTTGAGCATTAACTGCAAACTGAAGCACAGTCACACACACACACACACACAAGGCAGAGGCCCAACATCTGAGGGAGGTGAGGCAAATAACGAACAGACCTCCCTCACTCACACACACACACACACACAGAGGAGGCTTTCATAAATTCTGAGACATCCTCTCTCCTGTGAGATCATCAGTCTTAGAATGCTTTGAGGCCAGAACACTATGACCTCTGGTAACCATAGCAATGGTGCGCACCTTCAGTATCATCAACATGCGACGCCAGGAGGAGGACCCAACGAGCCAGGAAGGCGGGACTGCCTTGTGAACCAGCCAACGAGGCACTGCCGGGCGTACAAGAACCTCTGTCACGCCCAGTATATGGATATATAAAGTATGTGCGCACTTTGTCTAAAGCGCCATTTTTTCTTTGCAGCTTACTGTGTAGGATCAGTGGTCCATGCATGATCATTTGCTAGACACCGCCGTTTCCTGACCTGTGACCTCTGAATTAAACTGCTTAATTTTAACTTGAGAACGACGACTCCTGCCTTTGATTTTCACCCGCAACAAAAGCGACTCACAATAAGTGCATCAACCATGAGATTACAAACTCAGAACAACAAGAATCAAGAAAGTACTTAAATTAAAAACAATTATCAAGAGGTCATCTGACTACCGCCAATCAGAATCCATTATTCTGCATTACAACAGGATAAACAGCAGTGTTATAACTAGATACTAAACACAAGTTAAGAAAAATGTCTATTTGTTATTTTATATCAGTTGTCATAGCGGTGTAAGTGTCAGTATTTAGAATACTACAGATAAATATAAATTAATCTGAGTGTATTAAAGGAGACAAACCTCTTTAGTGGTATTTTTTCTTTCTTCAGAACAGATGGAATCGTGTCCCTGTCCTGCTTCTCCACCGACTGCTTCAGATGGATGTCGTGTCAGAGCCACTTTTAAAGCAGGTGTGCTCGGAGCAGATGGAAATCAAGCAGTGAGTTGTTTGCATGTTACACAACCACAAATGATCACTGAATGAAATCTAACCTGTGACCTCATGGCCGAGATTTATTGTTTTTCCGTGTGCTCACTCTGAGGATGACATGCACACTCTTACTAGCACAGTCATTTCATGGTGGAAGCAAGTGTATCTTGGTGCTTTGCTCTGTCCGTCCAACACTTAGGTCCAAAAGAAGATTTCTTGAAAGGTCCTCCTCAGATGACCTCGCAATTCTTCTTTGCTTGAGTGCAGGTCCATGTCAAAAACTCCTTGTCCTGTTTATAACCTTATTGACCAGGGTTCAGGACAGAACTGTAGAACAGAGACTCGTTCTTGTCCCAGTTACCACAAGAGACTCAGAGGAATGACCCAAATAACAATAGTGCTCCAATGTTCTATGATAAAAAATGAATAGGACTTTTACTTCTGGAACCAGGGGTGACTGAAGTATCTTCTACTACTTCCAATTTAAGTAAGCTTATGCTGCTATTGTTATTTGTGTTGATGAATAATCTACTAATGGCAGTGAGGTTTCTAAACCTAATCCATGATCTCTTAACTCAATACGAGACGATGGATCTGAATTATCCCGACTTGCGGCCAACGCTGACGGTTTTTACCCGAAAGAAATATGAACCAAACCACAGCTGAAAAACCAAGGTCAAAACTGAACCATTGATCTGAAGAACTGTTCCCTATCAAACAGTAAGAGTCCAACTGAAAGCATAACCTTATACCCAGTGTTGCCAACTCGGCGACTTTGTCGCTATATCTGGCGACTTTCCAAACCCTCATGGCGACTTTTTTTGTCAAAAGCTACTAGCGACAAATCTAGCGACTTTTTCTGGTGTTGTTGGAGACTTTCTGGTGTTTTGGAGACTGACGTGAAAGCACGTATCGTTCTGCAGTTCCTGTCCTCAACGAGCAGCGGGTGCTGCCGTGAGCCCCTCCGCCATCCCAGAGCACTCACAGGCGGTCAGTCTCCCAGTAGCTGCAGTCAGAGCAGAGACGAGAGCAGACTGCAAATGAATTGCGCATGCGCAAAGCCGCCGCTGATCCTGCCCTGGTTTACAGAGCGAGATGTAAGTGTCAATGTATGTTTACTGTCACTGGAAAACATGAGTCATTGAGTTCAGTCTCTTCATCGATTCAGAGTCCACATCGTGATGCATCTAAGAATCAAGACATTTCCGCACCTCTAGATGGTCTATTTCAAAGGCAAGATAAAAAAAAAAAAAAGAATCAACAGAAGAATACAGAAGCGTATTGCATTCACTTGAGAAAAAAATAAGTTCTGTTTTTTATTTTATAGAGAACTTATCTCGGATAAGATAATTATCTATGTCCTACAGCGACCATTACAATTAT
The DNA here is from genome assembly GCF_963576545.1 of Limanda limanda. Taxonomy (NCBI): domain Eukaryota; kingdom Metazoa; phylum Chordata; class Actinopteri; order Pleuronectiformes; family Pleuronectidae; genus Limanda; species Limanda limanda. The sequence goes on from NC_083657.1 coordinate 4,847,528, forward strand.
GCAAATTAGGCGATGACGTCATTTAGCGACTTCTAGCGATTTTTAGGACAGCCAATAGCTACTTTCCTTGCTGAGGAGTTGGCAACACTGCTTATACCACCTATAAAAAAAAAGCAAAAACCTAGAAGTGACGACTTTACGTACAATTCAGCAACACCATAGAAATAAAACCCAGTTTTGAATTGCACTTCTACACAATTTATCTGAAATAACAAACGTTCTCACTTCTGTTCCAGCCACACTACTTTTTTGTCTTAAACCCGACAATAAAGACTCTGAAATCAGCTTCTCATTCATTGAAACCAGTTTTTACTAAATAAGACACTAGTTACAATATCTTGTGTTGTATTCATGATCACACTAAATAATGACTGGTGTTATGTAAAACAGTCTTTGATTTAAATACAATTACTGTATTGACTATTTATATTATATAATGTATATATATGTGTGTGTATGTATGTTGTATCAACAAAACAGTTTAAATAGTTTGACAAACACAAATTTGTATTATTTAGCTAATATAATGTAGGTATAATGTATAAATCAGTTATTAATGACACATAGAGGAGAATTGTATTGTATTATATTGTTTAAAACATAAAGATATAAAGAAACTGAGCTATAAGAGGTGACAACATTACATCGGCACAAAAGATAACTGGCAATACATGAAAAATACATTCCAAGATATTTTGATACATTTAAACACATAAATTGTTGCAACAACATAGCAAAATAAATATATAACACCTCAAACAACCCTGAATATGTACAATGAACATTATTTAACAGCATAAAATTGAGTATTGTAGTATTTTGTATTTTACCACAGTAACAATGCAAAAATCAATTTCAGCTGCCTAACAAGTAGTTTGACGGCTTCTTCTTCTTCTTCTCCTGATTATTTGGTGCATTGGCGAGTGGCAACCAGTGATGCCGGTAACGCGCTACTTAGTAACGCGTTACTCTAATCTGACCCCTTTTTCAGTAACGAGTAATCTAACAAGTTACTATTTCCAAACCAGTAATCAGATTAAAGTTACTCCTCCAAGTCACTGTGCGTTACTATTTTGTCTATTTGTTACTTTTATTATCATCTTCCGTCACTCGCACCGTCACTCGCACACATCAACAACCCTTCACTTCCTCATTGCCCCCCCCGATCACCAACACAACCAGCCAATGAGGGCTCTGACATTCCCAACAACCCCATCCTATTGGTCCAAACAGTCACATGTCCCACCCCGACCCCTTCACTGACCCTCAGGATATCGGAACGCTCCTTCAACACAGTGTTTAACTGAACATATGTCAAATCCAAACATAAACATAAACCCAGTCCGTTACAATATATTTGATTTTCTTCTTGCGTCTCTGGGAGTGAAGTCATGTAGCCTATGCGACAATTAAGTTGAATCGCCGTCGTTTCGTGCCATAATAAACAAGATCCCTACTACTGTCAATGCCGGGCTGCCTCACAGAACAGCTTTTTGTAAAACAACTGCTTGCTTCTCTAATGCTGTGAACAACAGGTACAATGTTCATAAAACATGTTGAAAAGAATTGAATAGTTACATTTATAAACAATGTAGATCATAAATAGTAAGTTCTTCCATTACAGTGCTAACAGTTAAATGTGTCAGGTCAAGAAAGACTCTTTATTTTATTTTAGAAAAACAAGTATTTATGTTAAGTGAAGTCAAGAAAGACTGTCTTTATTTTATTTTTTTAGAAAAAAAACAAGTGTTTATGTTAAGTGAATTCAAGAAAGACTGTCATTCTTTTATTTTTTATAAAATCAAGTATTTATGTTAAGTGAAGTCAAGAAAGACTGTCTTTATTTTATTTTTATAAAAACATGTATTTTTTCAGGAAATAGTTTTTAAGTTCAACTTAAAATGTCAGGAGATACATTATACGTTGTTGTGTACATTACTGTTAAAAATGCACTTCTAATAAAGTGAGTGTTGGCAAAACCGGTTGTCATTTTTATGTTGAGGCGGCGGGGGTGTTGTCGGCAGCTGCTGAATGTAACTAATAAAGTAACTTGTAATCTAACTTAGTTAATTTAAAAATCACTAATCTGTAAAGTAACTAAGTTACTTTTAAAATCAAGTAATCTGTAAAGCAACTAAGTTTCTTTTTCAAAGTAACTGTGGCAACACTGGTGGCAACCAGCGTCACTGTCAGCTGTCGCTGTTCTTCTGGGAGAGAAACTGGACATTCCACACTCATGTGACCCCCTCAGCCAGATTCCGTGTTCTTCCTACAACATGCTAACTTTCCTGCTCTGTGCAGAAACAGCAGAGGCTGAACCAGACTGCTGGGCAGAGCCACAATCAGTCCACAATCTATCACGATACATTTAAAGTACGGATCCACTGACTCCTTATTATACAAGCCAACGGAAAGCACAAGTGCAACAAACCTCAACAGCAGCACTCCCACTATTGCTGTGATGATGTGTAGAGCTCTTTGCTTTGATTGGTCAACCCTCTCCCTGGGCCCGCCCCCCGGCCCTGGGCGAGTCAGGACTTTGAGAACAGAGAAGAAGAAGAACAACACGACAATAATTGAGATGCCCATCAAGCAAAGAAAAGGGAGGGCAGGAAAATCAGGCATGTACTTGATTGTTACCCCGATCCATCCGAAGCACAGCAGCCAAACACAGCCGAGGGTGATGTTTCTGATTCTCCCCCCTAATGATTGTCTCAGGCGATGGTAGGTGATCGGGTGGACAACGGCCAGGTAGGGCTCCACACAGGTCAGACTGTGCAGCAGAGTTTGTCCAGGGAAAACGATGCAACATAACACATATCCTATCATCAGCACTGTCTCCGTGCGGGTGTAGGCGCCCAAAAGGTAGAAGGCTGACCCCAAAACACCAATAATCTCGATAGCGATCGTGTGATAGGTGAGGACGTCGTTGTGACTGGTTGTCTGCCCTGTAGCTACAGAACGCTGATGCCTCCATCTTTGGAAACCGATGTAGAGGACGAGGATGCAGAGAGGAACGAGGAATAGGGTTAAGGTGACGGTGTATATGGTGTACATGACCATGCTCGCTACAGAGTTTTGACAGTTAAAGTAGTACAGAGAGTTGGTGGAGTTGGATGAGGAGAGGGACGGAGGTCCTTGGGTAACGTTGATGGACATGTTCTGTGGAGGAGATGGAACATACAAGCATGGTCAAAAATGTAATCATGAAGGTCAGACCACCATCTCCGTCTCCAGTTACTTTTCATAAACACAATTTAAGTTCTTGCTGAGGGTCACATTACATTACATTTCATTTAGCTGTCACGTTTATCCAAAGCGACTCACAATAAGTGCATCAACCATGAGATTACAAACTCAGAACAACAAGAATCAAGAAAGTACTTAAATTAAAAACAATTATCAAGAGGTCATCTGACTACGGCCAATCAGAATCCATTATTCTGCATTACAACAGGATAACTAGATACTAAACACAAGTTAAGAAAAATGTCTATTTGTTATTTTAGATCAGTTGTCATAGCGATGTAAGTGTAAGTATTTAGAATACTACAGATAAATATAAATGAATCTGAGTGTATTAAAGGAGACAAACCTCTTAAGTGGTATTTTTTCTTTCTTCAGAACAGATGGAATCGTGTCCCTGTCCTGCTTCTCCACCGACTGCTTCAGGTGGATGTCGTGTCAGAGCCACTTTTAAAGCAGGTGTGCTCGGAGCAGATGGAAATCAAGCAGTACTGGGAGTTGTTTGCATGTTACACAACCACAAATGATCACTGAATGAAATCTAACCTGTGACCTCATGGCCAAGATTTATTGTTTTTCCGTGTGCTCTCTCTGAGGTTGACATGCACACTCTTACTAGCACAGTCATTTCATGGTGGAAGCAAGTGTATCTTGGTGCTTTGCTCTGTCCGTCCAACACTTAGGTCCAAAAGAAGATTTCTTGAAAGGTCCTCCTCAGATGACGTCGCAATTCTTCTTTGCTTGAGTGCAGGACCATGTCAGAAACTCCTTGTCCTGTTTATAACCTTATTGACCAGGGTTCAGGACAGAACTGTAGCACAGAGACTCGTTCTTGTCCCAGTTACCACAAGAGACTCAGAGGAATGACCCAAATAACAGTAGTGCTCCAATGTTCTATGATAAAAAATGAATAGGACTTTTACTTCTGGTACCAGGGGTGACTGAAGTATCTTCTACTACTTCCAATTTAAGTAAGCTTATGCTGCTATCGTTATTTATGTTGATGAATAATCTACTAATGGCAGTGAGGTTTCTAAACCTAATCCACGATCTCTTAACTCAATTCGGGACGATGGATCTGAATTATCCCGACTCGCGGCCAACGCTGACGGTTTTTACCCGAAACAAGATATATGAACCAAACCACAGCTGAAAAACCAAGGTCAAAACTGAACCATTAATCTGAAGAACTGTTCCCTACCAAACAGTAAGAGTCCAACTGAAAACATAACCTTATACCACCTATAAGAAAAATGAAAAAACCCAGATATGACGACTCTATGTACAATTCAGCAACACCATAGAAATAAAACCCAGTTTTGAATTGCACTTCTACACAATTTATCTGAAATAACAAATGTTCTCACTTCTGTTCCAGCCACTCTACTTTTTTGTCTAAAACCCGACAATAAAGTCTCTGAAATCAGCTTCTCATTCATTGAAACCAATTTTTACTATATAAGATATTAGTTATATACAATATCTTGTGTTGTATTCATGATCACACTAAATAATGACTGTGGTGTTATGTAAAACAGTCTTTGATTTAAATACAGTCACTGTATAGAATATATATTATATAATGTATATATATGTGTGTGTATGTATGTTGTATCAACAAAACAGTATATATAGTTTGACAAACACAAATTTTTATTATTTTGCTAATATAATGTAGTGATAATGTATAAATCAGTTATTAATGACACATAGAGGAGAATTGTATTGTATTTTATTGTTTAAACATAAAGATATAAAGAAACTGAACTAAAAGAGGTGTCAACATTACATCGGCACAAAAGATAACTGGCAATACATGAAAAATACATTCCGAGATATTTTGATCGATTTAAACACATAAAATTGTTGAAACAACAGAGCAACATAAATATTAATATATAACACCTCAAACAACCCTGAATATGTATAATGAACATTATTTAACAGCATAAAATTGAGTATTTTGTATTTTTCCACAGTAACAATGCAAAGATCAATTCCAGCTGGCTAACAAGTAGTTTAAGGGCTTCTTCTTCTTCTTCTTCTTCTTCTTCTTCTTCTTCTTCTTCTTCTTCTTCTTCTTCTTCTTCTTCTTCTTCTTCTTCTTCTTCTTCTTCTTCTTCTTCTTCTTCTTCTTCTTCTTCTTCTTCTTCTTCTTCTTCTTCTTCTTCTCCTCTTGATTATTTGGTGCATTGGCAAGTGGCAACCAGCGTCACTGTCAGCTGTCGGTGTTCTTCTGGGAGAGAAACTGGACATTCCACACTCATGTGACCCCCTCAGCCGGATTCCGTGTTCTTCCTACAACATGCTAACTTTCCTGCTCTGTGCAGAAACAGCAGAGGCTGAACCAGACTGCTGGGCAGAGCCACAATCAGTCCACAATCTATCAACATACATTCAAAGTACGGATCGACTGACTTCATATTATACAAGCCAACGGAAAGCACAAGTGCAACAAACCTCAACAGCAGCACTCCCACTATCGCTGTGATGATGTGTAAAGCTCTTTGCTTCGATTGGTCAACCCTCTCCCTGGGCCCGCCCCCCGGCCCTGGGCGAGTCAGGACTTTGAGAACAGAGAAGAAGAACAACAACAGGACAATAATTGAGATGCCCATCAAGCAAAGAAAAGGGAGGGCAGGAAAATCAGGCATGTACTTGATTGTTACCCCGATCCATCCGAAGCACAGCAGCCAAACACAGCCGAGGGTGATGTTTCTGATTCTCCCCCCCAATGATTGTCTCAGGCGATGGTAGGTGATTGGGTGGACAACGGCCAGGTAGGGCTCCACACAGGTCAGACTGTGCAGCAGAGTTTGTCCAGGGAAAACGATGCACCAGAACAACTGCCCGGTCTTCAGCACTGTCTCCGTGCGGGTGTAGGCGCCCAAACTGTAGAAGATTGACCCCAAAACAGCAATAATCTCGATAGCGATCATGTGATAGGTGAGGATGTCGTTGTGACTGGTTGTCTGCCCTGTACCTACAGAACGCTGATGCCTCCATCTTCGGAAACCGATGTAGAGGACGAGGATGCAGAGAGGAACGAGGAATAGGGTTAAGGTGACGGTGTATATGGTTAAAACGATCATGCTAGCTAAAGAGTTTTGACAGTTCAGGTAGAAACTAGGGATGGTGGAGTTGGATGAGGAGAGGGACGGAGGTCCTTGGGTAAGGTTGACGGACATGTTCTGTGGAGGAGATGGAACATACAAGCATGGTCAAAAATGTAATCATGAAGGTTAGACCACCATCTCCGTCTCCAGTTACTTTACATAAACACAATGCAAGTTCTTGCTGAGGGTCACATTACATTACATTTCTTTTAGCTGTCGCGTTTATCCAAAGCGACTCACAGTAAGTGCATCAACCATGAGATTACAAACTCAGAACAACAAGAATAAAGAAAGTACTTAAATTAAAAACAATTATCAAGAGGTCATCTGACTACGGCCAATCAGAATCCACTCTTCTGCATTACACAGGATAAACAGCAGTGTTTTAACAAGGTATGACTGCTCGAGAAGTCACATTTATTTTACGTGAAAGGACTCAGCCCTAGTTAAGAAAAATGTCTATTTGTTATTTAAGATCAGTCGTCATAGCGATGTAAGTGTAGGTATTTAGAATACTACAGATACATATAAATGGATCTGAGTGTATTAAAGGAGACAAACCTCTTTAGTGGTATTTTTTCTTTCTTCAGAACAGATGGAATCGTGTCCCTGTCCTGCTTCTCCACCGACTGCTTCAGGTGGATGTCGTGTCAGAGCCACTTTTAAAGCAGGTGTGCTCGGAGCAGATGGAAATCAAGCAGTGAGTTGTTTGCATGTTACACAACCACAAAAGTTCACTGACTGAAATCTAACCTGTGACCTCATGGCCGAGATTAGTTGTTTTTCCGTGTGCTCACTCTGAGGATGACATGCACACTCTTACTAGCACAGTCATTTCATGGTGGAAGCAAGTGTATCTTGGTGCTTTGCTCTGTCCGTCCAACACTTAGGTCCAAAAGAAGATCTCTCCAAAGGTCCTCCTCAGATGACGTCGCAATTCTTCTTTGCTTGAGTGCAGGACCATGTCAGAAACTCCTTGTCCTGTTTATAACCTTATTGACCAGGGTTCAGGACAGAACTGTAGAACAGAGACTTGTTCTTGTCCCAGTTACCACAAGAGACTCAGAGGAATGACCCAAACTTTTACTTCTGGAACCAGGGGTGACTGAAGTATCTTCTACTACTTCCAATTTAAGTAAGCTTATGCTGCTATCGTTATTTATGTTGACGAATAATCTACTAGTGGTAGTGAGGTGTCTAAACCTAATCCACGATCTCTTAACTCAATACGGGACGATGGATCTGAATTATCCCGAATCACGAAATATGAACCAAACCACAGCTGAAAAGCCAAGGTCAAATCTGAACCATTGATCTGAAGAACTGCTCCCTATCAAACAGTAAGAGTCCAACTGAAAGCATAACCTTATACCACCTATAAGAAAAAAGCAAAAACCGTACAATTTAGCAACACCATAGAAATAAAACCCAGTTTTGAATGCACTTCTACACAATTTATCTGAAATAATAAATGTTCTCACTTCTGTTCCAGGCACTCTTCTTTCATCTCATCTAGTTTTCCCCCTCTTTCAAGCCGCGACCAAACCACGCAAGTGCTCCTGCTCTTTGTAGAAAGAGCAGAGGTGGAGCCAGGCCGCTTGGAAGACAGAGCCAACTAGCAGACATTAGCCACAAACATGCATCGCTTCCCAATTCCGAATCTGTGCCAAAAGTAATATTGCAACCCATGAGCCCACAAGACCTGACCACCAGTGCTCCCGTCACGATCAGAATAATATTAAAAGCCTTCTGCTTCTGTTGGTGACCTCCACCCACTTTCCCTAGCCCGACACGAATCAGAGCACTGACAACAGAGAGGCTGCAGAAACATACAGCAATCATGATGATGCCGTGGATAATGCTAAAGATTTGACTCGGGAACAGAGGGAAGGACCAGGCTGTTATACACAACAGTGTAATGCCGAAAATCCAAATACACCCAATGCTGGTGTTTCTGACTCTCACCCTGTCCGAATGTCTCAGGCCTCGGTAAGTGATGGGGTAAACAACAGCCACATAACGCTCCACACAGGTGATGCAGTGAAAGAGAGTCTGCGCAGGGTAAGCGGCACAGAAACTGTAATACCCAATCATTATCATCGTCAGACTACACGTGAAGATGCCACAACAGAAGGCGACATATCCAAAAACACTGATATCTCCAGGGTGACTATCTGGTAGGTGAAGACATCCGAGTGGCTTATCGTTCCTGATGCTGCGGAGCCCTGATGTCTCCATCGACGGAAACCCATCCAGAGGACGAGGACGTACAGAGGAAGGAAGAGGACATTGGTGAAGGTGAAGGCGATGAAGATCAGGGGGCTAACGGGGTGATTTACAAAGCAGGTGAAGATGACAGGAAAGAAAGAGGAGTTTGAAGAGCAGAGGAGAGGGGATGGTGTGGTGATGACGGAGGACGAGTTGAACGGCATGTTTGATGATTCAGAGCCTACAGGGAGGAGAAGGCAATTGTTAAACAGTGGACACTGAAGAGAGGCTATCGTAGAGTCACTTCTCTCCAGAGATCAGACACCAAATCATTATCGTATCTGTCTCTGCTCAATGGAAACAAAATCCACCTCCGTCACCAACACAAGAAGATGCCTGGAAGTCACTATGCTAAGCTGACAGTCCCGAGTCTGTAGCCTCATCTTTAAATGTCAAAATGTAAAACTCACATTCAAATAACATTTACGTTAAATCTTACGGTCAATGCTGCACTCATGTGTTACATACACCGTTGGTTGTCCTTTTAATTTAATCAGCTTCGGTGCTGTGTTGTGAAATAAAGCCAGAATCAAGTCAGAATAATTGAGGAATAGTTTCGAGGAGAGGTCAGATAATATCCAATTTGAAATAAAAACAATAGCCAGTATAACACCCTGTGTCGTCCCTGAAGTTGGAATTTAAAATGATCTTAAAAGATTTATCATAAAATACATACACAACATATTCTGTACAATAAATGAAAGCCTGCTTATCCTTGAATTTGACCTCATATTGATTAAAGAAAGGTTACGCATCATTACTCTGGATGTATTCTTGGAATCGTTATGTTCTTACCTGGCCTTAACGTAAATGTTACTCGATCAAAATAAGCTCAAAACATGAAAAATAGACCAACCTTAAAAGCTGCATTTATATCTGATATTTCTCTCTGAAGCTTGCTCCTCACTCGTGTATTGCTCTGGATAAAATCATCTGACAACTGATTAAATGTAAATATTCAGTTTTTATGAACAGGTGACCTGTCAGAGTAATGATGATTGTTGTTCAAATCTGTGAGTGGAAATAGGCAGCTTCTTTGCATGATGCAAAACCAAAGGTGTTGCCTTTGTTTATTTCCCCACTATCTTGACAGTAATGATTCATTTAGTGTTTTCTTTGTTTATGAAAAGTGTTCTGACGATTTAGGGCAATGAGCACTAAACAAATCAGGTCGGCGAGCAGACCAGATGTTTTCCATCCTGCTCCTTGTTGTGAAGCCGAGCAGAACGTGACCAGGGTCATGAAGTTGCCACCGCATGTTTGTGTATGTATTTATATTTATATGTATACAAATAAAGAGAGCGAATTCTCTCTTTATTGAATATGAAACCTCCAGGCACAAAAACAGTTTCTTTCCTCTCGCTGTCTCACTTCTGAATAGCCAACCCACTGACACTGTGCAATAACCCTGGATCTTTATAATAAACACTGTACAGTTTCTCCCGAAATTATATTATAATATTTATATTTTGTATTGTTTTTGTGACTGTTCGTATTGTACCGTTTTGTTTTGTGATGTGTATTCTGTGTAAGCACAGTGAGAGCCACTTTAGCGAGTCAAATTCCCTGTTTGTGCAAACTTACTTGGCCAATAAACCTGATTCTGATTCTGATGACTGAGCCACTGAGAGACCAAACAATATATCAATAACAAATCCAAACTTTATGAGAAGTGATGATCGTCTCTAGTTCTTTGTATTTGTATCAGAATAGACGAGAGCAGGCGTAAACAAAAGTTAAATAAGTAAATAACTCTGATGATAATAAAGGGGTGCCGCGGGTGGGACACGGAACCTCCCGTCCCGTGTTTCCCGTCGGGCTGGTTTCGCCGCTGGACCAGTTGAACTTGGGAGCAGTGGCTTTGATCTGGTCGTGTTGTTTCCGGCTGTGCCTCCACCTGAAGAAGCTCCGACATGTCTCCTCTCGCCCGGTGGCTCCGCAGCGGACCCGCGGGCTCCCGGCAGCTGTGGCGCCGCAGACACTTGGGACAGCTCGTCCGTTTGTCTCCGGACTCGAACCCGTTCCGCTGCAGCTCGTCCGCCGCGTTCCCCCCGTACACACAGCGTCCAGCCCGCAGCGGCTCCAGGGAACTCACCGGCTCTGTGAGGACCGAGCCGGTCCGGATCGGCTGTGCTTCCGGGTTCTGGGGGGACACAGCGACCTCAGGTACAGAGACAGACACTGTCCCCCGCTGACCGCTTCTAATGAGTTTAAACACAGGAACAGAGCTAATGAGACATCAGTCAGGTGCTCCACTGTCCTCAATGGTCCCCAAAAACATATTAATGTCCTCAATGGTCCCCCAAAAACATAATAACGTTTCAATTGTCCCCCAAAACACATTAATGTTTTCAATTATCCCCCAAAACATAATAACGTTTCGATTGTCCCCAAAAACCACACAGGTGTATTTATTTGTCACCACTGACCATGTTAATGTTTACATGTGTCCATTTAAAGGGACTCTTACCTTTGTTGCATTTTTACACTTTTTTTGGATAAGGTTAAATTGGTATTAATAAGGTAATGACACTCTAAAATGCAAGACAGACCCACCAGGAGTAAAAACAAACAATTATTTCACTCTCATAATATTTAGTGAAAACTTCAACCAATAAAATTCTTCGGACCGAAGGACCTTATTGGCCGACAGACCTGTCTGTTTGCTGCATGGACATGCAGGTTTTCCGTCTGCTTCTTGTGGCGCATTCGGGCCCGCGTCATCAAGGCATGTGAATGTAAATGTATATAACTTACCGAATCCATTGCTTTGGTAAACAAAAACTCACGTGCGTGCGCGGAGGCAGTAGATTGTAAGTCTGCTTGTAAATAAAGTTTCTTCAAAAAAACACAGCGGATGGGAACGAGGGGGTGGGGCATTGGAGGAAGGCGGGATGATTTGAATGTGCTGTAATTCTCAAATGCAACAAAGGTGAGAGTCCCTTTAAAGCATTATATTGTTTACAAGTTTCTCCACAAACCACAGTGAACCGACACATGCAATACAACGCCCCTGGAAATTCTGATGTTTTCATTATGTTTCTATCTGTTTTTTAATTTCTTGCAATAAAATTTCATTTGAAAGAGACAGTTATACCCAGCTACTCAAACTACTGAAATTATGAACTATAAACTCAACTACCTTAAAAGAGAATCAGAACCACACGTGTGTAATGACATCATTGTCATCAGCTCCTACATGTCAGCGGCTGTGAACGTCTGTGCAGAGTAATGAGGTCATCGTGTGCGTTGATTTATTGTGTGTATTCATGTGTGTGTATTCCTGTGTGTCCTCAGTGCCTCAGCTGATCTACAGCGGGAAGCTGGACTTCCTGGTGTTCGATTACCTCAGTGAGATCACCATGTCGCTGCTCACCGCCGCTAAGGCCAAGATGCCTGTAGGTCAAGTCATATGAATTCTGATGAAAGAGTGTAACATGTTTGTGTGACGGTATAGATAGATAGATAGATAGATAGATAGATAGATAGATAGATAGATAGATAGATAGATAGATAGATAGATAGATAGATAGATAGATAGATAGATAGATAGATAGATAGATAGATAGATAACTTTATTCATCCCCGAAGGGAAATTAAGTCGTCATAGCAGCCGGTATATTTGAATACAATAAAATACAATACAATACAATAAAATAAAAATATTGAGGTAGAATAAAAAACAGAAACACAAGATAAATAGGTAGATAAGGTGCAGTGGCAAGATGATGGTAATAGTACTGATGATATGATGGTAATGTTATTGTTAGACAGTATATAAAAATAGTACGGTATATATAGTATATAATATAACATAATATATATTTATATATGATAGTAATTATACCAATATAATAGCAGTATATATAATAATAATAGTAGTAATAATATAATAATAATAATAATAATTATAACATGTACACATGTATAAATATGTGTATATAGACTTATATATACAAAGAATATACAGAGAGTATGATATAATATATGATATATAGTAGAGGTATAAATATAAGTATTTAACTATACAATAGGTAATATAATATACTATGAGTGTAAGAATATTTAGACAGAGTGTGCAAAAGACAATATTATTGTATAAAATGATATATAATATCAGTATGGTTTATATTAACACATATCACATATGATGTGAAGTAAGTGTATATGGAGCGGAGTGTTGTACAGGGTACACAGTGCAAGGAGACAGGTATATTGAATCTTTTTTACATCATGTGACAAACTGTCTCCTGTGACCTCGTGTAGAATCTGGGCTACGCTCCGGATTTCGTCCACGTCGCTCTGGCTCCGTTCATTAATGACATCCACAGGAAAGGTGAGTGAAGAAATCTTAAAATTCTCTATTTTATATTCATAAGTTCTGGATTAATCTATAAATTATGTAGGATTCCGTTTGCTACAAACAAATGTGCTGTTTTAAAAAATGTAAAACTAAATAAAAGCAGTAAATCTGGAACAGGACCCAGGTTATATTTGTAATCTATGTGTTTAGAAATGACCAGAATGATTATTCTACTATTTAAAACAGTTTCAGATTAATTTATCTTGTAAAAAAATTACACCAAACGAATGTTGTTTGAACGTTGTTTTGGCTGTATCCATGGTAACCACCGACTCGCATCCTCCAGGGATCCGTGTCGTCAGTAACGCAGGAGGCGTGAACCCTCTGGCGTGCGCCGAGGCCATACAGGAAGTCATCAAGAAGGCGGGCCTTGACCTTAAGGTCGCTGTGGTTACCGGCGATGACCTCATGCCCCAAGTGAGACCCCTCCCCCCCAACACGATCAGGTTTTATGTGTAGTTTCCAACAAGGATGATGATTGTTTCATGAACTGAATTGTCTCCTGTCAGAGAAGCAGCCTCGCTGAAGTAAAGATGGCCGACGGCGGCAGCAGACAGCGGTTACCGAAAGCGCTCCACAGTATGAACGCGTATCTCGGGTACGAGCACCACACACTCTGATCCGAGGTTTATTCACGATCACTGGTCAGAGATCAGGCTGCGTCTTCACTGACACATGTCACATGAGGGTTCTCTCTCTCTCGCTCTCTCTCTCTCTCTCTCTCTCTCTCTCTCTCGCTCGCTCTCTCTCTGTCTTCAGAGCTGCTCCGATCCGGCGGTGTCTCGACCTCGGGGCCGACATCGTGGTGACGGGACGCTGCGTGGACAGCGCCGTGGCTCTGGGGCCGCTCATGCACACCGTACGCTTGATTAGGTTGCATGTGGGGGGGGGGGGGGAGAGAAAAAGATGAAAGATTAGATCAGTCAGTTGATGCCAATTCATCCAAAACTCTGATCAAACGAGACAAATTTAAGAGGTTTTTTTTTTGACTGATTGATCAACGGAAGAGGAAGCGACATCAGGAGGTTTCTGTCTCACAGGAAGTAACGTAAATAGTTGGAGGACAGATGCTGCATGTGTGACGTTTCCGTACCGATGTGTCCGATTGTGTGTTTATTAATACAAGCTGTGTGTGTGTGTGTGTGTGTGTGTGTGTGTGTGTGTGTGTGTGTGTGTGTGTGTGTGTGTGTGTGTGTGTGTGTGTGTGTGTGTGTGTGTGTGTGTGTGTGTGTGTGTGTGTGTTGGAGGAGATATCAGTTGAGGAATGTAACGTCTTTCTGGGTTTTTTAATCTGTTGCAGTTTGGCTGGCAGAGGGACGACTATGACCTACTTGCAGCTGGGAGGTACACACACCCACACACACACCCACACACACACACACACACACACACACACACACACATTAAAACATACCATTCATACTTTATCGTACAGCAGCGTCTCTTTCTCTGGACGGAGGGTTTCATGTGTAACCTGGACAGGAAGCAGAGATTTTTAAAATACAAATATTTAAAGTGAAATATTTTTGACTTTCAAAGTTGACGGCATCGTCCAGATTTAACCTCGATACTATTCCAATATGAGACTTTACCAAACACTGTCAAACATAAAGGAGATATTATTATTATTATTATTATTGATATAAATGTTTGTGTGTGTGTGTGTGTTGTGTTTGTCAGTCTTGCAGGTCACCTGATCGAGTGTGGCGCTCAGAGTACAGGAGGAATCTTCACCGACTGGCACAAAGTTCCTGACTGGTGAGAGCGAGCCCAGATCCTTCGTGTAGAAACGTCTGGAGAAATTAATTGAATTTAAATCTTCTGATCATGCTGGTGTCATGTTCCACGTCTTCTCGAAATTCCATCGAAATAGAATTTTCGCAAATTCGTGCTAACAGACAAACACCAATGAGAGCAACCTCCTTGGTGAGGGAAAGTCAGTCGGGCTACAAATCATCCAATGGAACGAGAGGATGAGTCAGATCTCTCCATCACAGTTGGCATGTTTCTCTCTAAAGGGACAACATGGGTTTCCCGGTCGTCGAGTGCTCCAGGGACGGCTCCTTCGTTCTCTCCAAACCGCCCAAGACCGGCGGCCTGGTCTCCTTCGGCACGGTGGCCGAGCAGCTGGTGTACGAGATCGGCGACCCGCGGCGCTACCTGCTGCCCGACGTCATCTGTGACTTCAGCCAGGTGGCCATCAAGGAGATACCAGGTGCACGCACACACACACACACACACCATACACACTCACACACACACATGCAGAGTCACATTTGAGGACGTGACCACAGGCTGAACCGTCCACTGTTTTCATAACCCTGAACGCTCCTCCGGTGACCTTAAACAAACGCGTCTGCAACTTCGCGTTCACCCCGAGCCGAACCCGTCACCTTCCTCTGAGCCTCCAATAAACTCTGTATCAGCCCGTTGTGATTTATTTTTCCTTTTTTCAAAACCAAACACGCCCCCCGTGGCCCCGCTGTGGCGTCTCACCCTCACATGAACTCCAGAAACTTCTCCTGCTCCTCCTCTGAACTCCTCCTGGCTGATAAGAAGTTTAGATTTCTCTCTGTTTGGTCATTAATTCAGTGTTTGTTTGTCGTTACTCAACCTCTCTGATGTTTGCTCCATTTGAAAACCTCAGCAGAAGCGTCAGCTCTTCATTCCAGATCTGAGGCAACTGTTCATAACTTCTAACTCACTAGATACCGAACTAAATATATATACTCCACGCTGAAATAGAGAAATAATATTCTACTGTCACAAAATCCTGAATCACGCAAATATCTTCTACTTTATACTCATTCAAAATTCGACTAAGAATCCTTAGAATGTGCGTGACTCTTTGCAGAAGATGCATCTCTTCCTGATTGGTTCTCATCAGTCACATGGACCATGTTGTCACTTTATAAACAAATTAAGCTAATATTTAATCCCTCATTTTACAGGTGAGATGCTGTTTGTCTAACTGTCACCACTTAGCATGGAGCTCAAATTTGCACCATTACACTAATCCCAGAGTAGAAGATTAATTGGAGTTATAACTCTTTATTTGGCCTGATGGACAAGTCCCAGTATTCTGTATTAAGTTCTTAATAAAACAGAAAATTATACATGTATCTGTTTTCTTCCTCCTGGTTTCTACAACATTGTCAGACTCGGTTATTCAAAGTTCACATGTTGAGACGTCCTCAGTCGAACTGTGCGGATTCTCTCTCGTTGACATCGGAGGAAACTATGTGGGAGTTGTGTGTCAACTCTGGGATGTGAACTTTCTGCTCTTGTTGTCGGTGGAAGTATAAATATTTCTGTCTTAATTGAATCCGTTGGCCTCGTTTGACCGAGTCCCGACCATGTGGCTCTTATCGCCGCTTGAAAGGAGAAGGGAACAGAAAATGAACCGGTCGAGTCTGTGGTCCCGTCAGGAGTCACTGATCCTGTGTGTGTGTGTGTGTTTTGTGTGTGTGTGTGTTCAGGTGTGGAGGGAGGGGCTGTCAAAGTGACCGGTGCTAAAGGCTTCACTCCGTCACATGACTACAAGGTGAAGCAGTCAGCTTTTCTTCTTCTCTCTTCCTTTTCAAAAATGAAACACTAACGGGTTTCACGTGAAACAAACGAAGCTGTAACGTGTCGCCCTGACCTCTGACCTCTGACCTCCAGGTGTGTGCGACCTACATGGACGGCTTCAGGGCGACGGCGGTGTGTCCGGTCGGAGGGCCGAGGGCCGCGGAGAAGGCCAGACGGACGGCGGACACCATCATCAAACGGTGTGAAGGGGAGCAGTGTGTGTGTGTGTGTGTGTGTTTGTGTGTCTGTTCGGGTGGCTGCTCTAACTTTAACATGTGTGTGTGTTTGTGTGTAGCACGAAGCGGATGTTCAAGCAGCTGGGAATGGAAGATTTCAGCTCCGTCAACGTCCAGGTCCTGGGAGCTGAGGACACTTATGGTCCCAACGCTGACACCCAGGTAACACACACTGCTGAGAACTGCTGTAGGTAGTGTGTTACATTATACTTCAATAATAGTGTGATTCATGGTGTGTGTGTGTGTGTGTGTGTGTGTGCAGGGCTCCAGAGAGGCAGTGATTTGGATGGCTGTCCACCACAAACAGAAGAAGGCTCTGGAACTTTTTGCCAGAGAAGTAGCTCCTGCAGGCACCGGCATGGGTACGACACACACACGACACACACACGACACACACACGACACACACACGACACACAGACACACACTGAGCGTCCACTGAAGTACGACATTTACACCGGACTTTAAAACGTGTTTCAGATAATCAGATTACAGTTTGATCAGTTCAGTTCAGTTGAAATCCACACAGAGCCCAACGCACACACACACACACACACACCCACCCACCCACACACACACACACACACACACACACACACACACACACACACACACACACACACACACACACACACACACACACACACACACACACACACACACACACACACACACACACACACACACACACACACACACACACAACACACACACACACACACACACACACACACACACACACACCCACCCACCCACACCCACACACACAGTGGTGGGAGTGTGTGTATGTTGCTCTAGATAAGGGGGGTCGCGACCTTCTGAGCCAGATTTTGATTTTGTTTATGGTGATGATGAGTTCAGCGCACACCCCCACAAACACACACACACACAGTCTGACACACACACACACACACTCACTCACTCTGTGAACTCTGTGTGACTCCAGTGAGTCAGCTGATTCACAAAGTCTGTGCCGTTGAACTGTGAGTGGGACCGGAAGCTGATCTGAACTCAGAGCAGCTGCTTCACCTGCTCAAACACTTTTATATGTTCTGTGAAGACGACGAGAATCATTTTTCCTTAAGTACCATTATAATAATAATATCATAAACTGTATTTATTAAGTTACAACGTTCTGGGTAAAGATGCTACTTTAGTCCACAGGCTCTGGAGCTTGTTAAAGCGTGTTCGTTTATAGTCCAGGCAAAGTAGCGTTTTACGACCGACTAATTGTAAAATAATTTTTTTCAGCATAGATCATTTCTATGAGGTGTCCAGAACAACATACTAAAAGTCCTAAGAAATCCTAGTTGAGGAAGTATGTTTAATTCTCATCAATGTGTGCCAATAAGGCCCGGCAACAATACACCCCAAAAAGAGTATTTTTTTCCTTTACTCCAATCAAAATAAAACTTTACACAATGAAAGTAACCATGAAACGTAACATTTTTTGTATTACAAGTTTCTTTTGAAATGAATTTGACAAGCACATGAGCTCCACACTTATTGAATATGTCCTAATTTGCATAGGCAAACACCATTCATATGTATTACAAATACATACATAAATTCATTTTCAAAGAAACTTGTAATACAAAAAATGTTACAAAAAAACGTAAAATGTAATTGTAAAAAATTATTTTACAATTACTTCTATTTTTGGCTCCAAAATGGGCTACTTTGCCTGGACTACTATCCTTTAAGAGAAGAAGAGCCGAACTCAGGCTGCTCAATTCAGTATTTATTTAGAAAGCAATGAACAGGTTGCAGCAAAGCAATGGGCTTCCAACACACTAGGTGTATCAGAGCGCCACAAACATCCGGCGTCTGTCTATTTTATAACAGTAGATCTTCGTTCCTCCTCCTCGGAAGTACGCAGGCGTAATCCATCCTCCTGGCATTTGGATTACGGAAGTGAACAGGGAGAAACTCCCACTGACGCTATAGTTGCCCGGCAACCTGTTTACTTCATTAAAGGCCTTGACTCAGCAGATGCCATGACGGGCCAAAACTGTTGTCCAGCGAAGCAAAGAATATTATGTTTCAGCTATATCAAAACAAACCTGACTGTGTAAACATTAGGAACAACTGAACCCAAACAATGTCCCAAAATGAAGTCAACAGAGTCGCTCTGTCCGACCTCCAGAACTTATCAGACAGCTCCTGGAACTCTGTCTGATGTCGAATGCAGCTAAGGAAAATATGCTTTAATATCAAAAAAGTGAATTATGAGGACAAGTAAAAGATTCAATATTGGCATTAAACAGCAACAGTTATTAAAAACATTTGTATGAAGCATAATATCTAGCTAAAACTGTCTCTAGCTTTATTTGGTTAAGAGTTCAGTCAGCAAAGACTATAGTTAAAAATGTAAGCTGCCTGAAGGTCCAGGAGTTCTGCTCTGACACAGTCTTTGTTTCGGCTGCTCCCTCCACATGAACTAAAGTTCACCTCTTGCCACTTGAACCCAGACTGACCTCGTGTTAGGGAGGAAACTTCCGGTCAAATAAAACAAAGTACTAATCATAAAAACAAAGTTCAGGAACCCATGGTCTGACACATTCCTTCCTTGTTCTCTGGTGTTGCAGCTCCGGGACTCACCGGCATCGTGGGCGGACGTCCCAGAGTGTGAGTGGACCCCACCGCCCCCCCCCCCCCCCGAGACGAGCAGCAGGGTTTGACTCGTTAGTTCACTGTCACTGACGTGCTCCTGTTGTCACTGCTGCTTTCAGGTCTCCTGTTCTCAAGCCGTTCTTCTTCTTGCACCCGAAATCTGAACTCAAGGTCAGTTTGAGTGTTTAAAAAAAAAAGACTAGAAGAAGAAGTCTCAACGTGTCCAGACATTTTTATAAAGGAAGAGTAGAAAGATTCAAACATCAAATCAACTACTTGCTTTGTTTTTAGTTTCTAGTTAGTTACAGTTACTCAGTTGTTGCTACTAGTTTATTTACAAGTTACTCATGTTAAATTGAAAGTTACACTGACTGTCCGCAGGCCGACATTCACGTCGACGGACAGTTGGTGGAGACGCTTTCAGAGGCGGAGCTAGAAAAACCTGAGCTGGAGGCCCCTCCCACCACAGCAGACGACACGCCCGAGAGAGGTGGGGAAACACAAGAAACACAAGTGTCGTGTTACTGCTTCTGTGTGTGTGTGTGCGTCATGAATCTCCAACACTGCCGTTGTTTGGTTGCTTTCACGCGTCATTTACCGACTAACAAGCAGTGAGGCATTAGTGCTGTTTCCACGGTTACGACACACTAATATAACTTGAGCTGTTGACAGATTCAGCCGATTGTAGACTTGAGGAGGTTCTGTGGGACCGTAGCAAATTAAATTGCCGACCTGACGAAGAGGCTCGATAAGTTTGAATGGTCCTTGAAGGGCCTTGAGTGTTTTAAGGGTCCTAGAAGAAGTGGGTTTGTCGTCCTTGAAGAGGTTCTGTGAGCTCTTGAGATCGGGCACTGATCCTTCTGGAGGGCCGTGCAGAATCTGAAGGGGTTTGAAATGGTTGGAGGGGGCGTCGTGTGCGTCACTGAGGAGGTTCCAGGGTCCCACGAGGAAAATGAAATGGTCCTCGAGTGTTGTCAGCTGATGAAGACGTGTTCAACGATGAGGATTGAATGGTCGTTAAATGGTGTTTTGAAGGATCCCAGGGTTTCTTGAGGGTCCAGAACATTTCGTGTCACAATAGGTCCCAGTGAATATTTCAGGCGTCCATGAAGAGTCTCTGGCTTCAAGGAGTCCTTAAGTTATTTAACTGGTGACAGTCGGTGACGTGTTTGAAGAGTAAAAATTACAAAAACATGCCGGATACAACCAGGGGTGTTACTGACGACTGCCTACAGGGGGCGACAGACTCCCATGTCCCCTTTAATACCAAACCACAGTTTACACAAAGATCAATGAAAACAAATAATCAGAATAAAGACCAATAATACGGCAACACACACACACACACACACACACAGACACACACACAAAGAATTGCCACGGTCTGTGTCTGTGTGTGTGTTCTCCTCTTCCTGGGAAGTACAAGCTGTGCCACTTTTTCCTCCTTTCATTCTTTTGCCAACACTTCCCTCACATTGCCCTGCACAATACACACACACACACACACACACACACACACACACACACACTCTTGCAACGCTTTTAAGACATTTTCAACCCTAGGTTCATGACGGGGCAAAGAATCCAAAAGAGAACACAAAGTGAATTGTGGGAAACAAAAAGCGAGACGCACACACCGGGTCCTGGCGTCTTCCCCTACCTTCACATTCCGGGCTGAAAACAGGAAGCCTCTCAAACTAACAGAAGAAAAGCGTTCAAATAAAAGAAGAAAAAGACGAAGCCGCTGCTTTTAATATTTATGAATCTGCTTTTGTTTTGAAAAATCTAAACCACTGAGCACTATTTTTTCAGTTTATTGTGAAAGATGGATGCAGATATTCCTTGCAGGGTGTTGCAGGTCCTTCCAGGGACCCTCCACATGAGGTATATCCTAAGAGAGGTTGAAAAGTCCATGAGGAGGAACCGGGGGTCTTATTCATGACTCGGTCCTTGAAGAGGTTTCTGGAGTCGTACACTAAGCGTTTGAATCCAACACAAACAGGGAGAGGTTTGCTGGACGTGGTTTGACTCAGATCCGTCTGTTTGTACAGTCACACAAACCATAAATAAACACACTTATAAACAGACTGAAAAACTATAAATAAATACGATTCCAGAGCAAACTGAGTCACACAAGAGGAAACCTGGTCCTGAGATTTGTCATCGTGCGTGTGTGTGTGTGTGTGTGTGTGTGTGTGTGTGTGTGTGTGTGTGTGTGTGTGTGTGTGTGTGTGTGTGTGTGTGTGTGTGTGTGTGTGTGTGTGTGTGTGTGTGTGTGTGTGTGTGTGTGTGTGTGTGTGTGTGTGTGTTCAGACCTGCCCAGTGGACGATACAGCTACAGACTGGAGGAACTGGCCTACACGAGGAGCGGAGACAAAGGAGACTCAGCCAACATCGGTGAGAAGAACCACAACTATCGACTCAGTTACTCTATATAATGACGATTTGTGACCTTGTGTAAAAAGGAACAGTGACGGTGAATAACTCTCCCTCTCATCAGGCGTCGTCGCTCGTCATCCTCTTTTCTTCCCGTACCTGAAGAAACACCTGACGTCCGCGGTGGTGGAGGAATATTTCTCGCACCTCCTTCAGCCGGGGGTCGCCAACGCTGTCACACGGTGAGCGGTGGGGGGGGGGAGAGGTCATTCATGTGTGTCCATGACGAATCACCTGCAGCCCATTTACTGATCCTTTCACTTTGTCAGTCCTTACTAGACTAGAACTTATTTTGCAAGTATCATGACCTTCTCTCAAGGTCATCGCCATTTAACTACACAACAGAAACCAGGGGGGGGGACGTGTGTGTGCTAAGGTGTGTTAGTGAGGATGTAGATTCTTCTTGTTTTTCAAATCGCTGTTCAGCAGATGTTACTTGAGGATGTGAGCAGCCTCGCGTTGAACCAGCGGCCGCAGGTACGGATGGAGGATTCTGGGAATAGGCCGCTGGCGGACGTGTCTGAGCGATGACTCAGCGAGTGGCGTGTTAGCGATTAGCCTAATAAAGAGGTGGAGGCTGTAAAGCTCGCCGACCTGCGTCTCCTCTCACACCCCGAAATGCCTCCGACGCTTCATTAGTGCACCGCCAGAGCTCGTTAACCCTCCAGGAGGCCCCAGCACACGCACGCACACACACACACACACTCTCACTTAAGTACTTGCAGACAGAAACACACACTTCCACGTGCACAGGTTTTTGCATATGATCACGTTTAACCCTTCCCCCATGTATGCCACCGCAAACATGCACGTTAACACACACACACACACACGGACACACACACACATTCAAATCAAACTGAACACAGTGTGTGCAATAAACCCTCTACATCAACGCATGAGGTGCCAGGCTGTACGTGTTTGTGTGTGTGTGTGTGTGTGTGTGTGTGTGTTCTTTTGTTTGATGGTGTGGTTTCTGTTGCGTGTGGTGGTTTGGGTTGCCATGGTTACTGGTGTGTGTTTTTGTGGTTTGCAGATTCACGCTGCCGGGGATCCACGGCCTCAACTTCGTGTTGCAGAGTTCACTGGGTGGGGGAGGGGTGGCGTCCCTGCGCAGCGATCCCCAGGTAAAACACACACACACACACACACACACACACACACACACACACACACACACACACACACACACACACACACCCACCCACACACTCTAGCCTCATTCTAAGCACCTTCAAATGGCTCTTTGAAGTGGTGAGAACCAGACAAAATGTCTTCCCAGGGCTGCTGTCCAGCTCCATCACACGCCCACGTTCTCGCCCTGATTGGTTCTTAGCCTCAGTTACACTTCCACCTCAATGGTCACGTGATTTTTGTTTTCAGGTGTGTTCCTGTGGACGGAGATTATAACTGATTACTTCATAGTGACTGACAGACAAACAGACGAAGAAGAAGAGATTCTGTTTTTTTTCTTCTTGCATCTTTACAGCTCCGTGAGGTCGTGTCCTTTGTCGCCCGTAACGCTCCTGCGTTTGAACCTTTGTGTCTTTCACCCTCCTCCTTTATTTCTATCCGTCCCCTGTTCAGAAAGTGCTGTAAAGTTTTTACTGCCTCACTGGATTCTGCGGCACATCAAAGAAACGCACACTATTACGGCTCAACACTCTCAATGTGCTAACACACACACTTCATTTCCGGGCCCATGAAGCTGAGACCCACGCAGGATGTGGGAATTCAAACACGTGAAGAAGGACACGTGCGGTTTGGGATTTAACGAACGAGTGCAGCTCCTGAGAACTGTGGTGTTGTCTTCCCTCAGGGTAAAGCCTTCGGTCAGATGCTGCTGGACGTGAAGCTGAAGGGCCTGCCGGACCTCAAGTCACTGGTGGACTGAGAGACGTCTCCGAGCGGCGAAGAAGCTCCCGGCAAGAGAGGAAGACGAACGTGAGACACAGGATCATTCACAATCACGTCCGAGAGACAATAACCCAATCAAGGAGAAGACAGTTTAGTTCATACTGTGCAATTTAACGCCAAACAGCGAATCCAGTCCGTTTTATTCACACGCATTTGCTTCTGAGGGTTTAAGGATCTGTACAACATTTGAGATTTGGCACAGATTCACAGGATTTGAACCACAATGAGAAACAAAAGGGTGACGTCCAGGAAACTGTCAAACACGCCGCCACCACACCATAAATAATTTTTATGAGGGAAGCTTGAATGTTCAGATTCGACCTTGGAACGAGCAGTTCAGGAACAAATGTGGGGTCCGTGAGATGTGGCTGAAAGCTCTGTGGTAAAAGTTTAAAGAGGCTTCAGTTCACCAGGAGCAACCGGAACAGCTACAGTTGTTCTCTCACACATCTCAATTCAAAAAGAGACACATCCGACCTCCGCTGCTACACCACTCAAAAGAAGAAGTTTCCAAGGATCAAATTATAACTCACTTTTGCTACAGTTACATCTGCCGTATTTTACCTTTTCTAAACTAATGATCAATTAATCAAGAAAATAACCAATCGATTGAATCAGTAATGAAAATGGCCGTTAGCCGCTGCACTAGCTCAAAGCTCCTGAGCCGAAAGTTGAGGTTTCTCAATTACTTCTTTCCAAACTATTTCAGCCAGCGTGAATACAATGTCTGAGTAAATCCGCTGCGGAGGAGCATGTAATGTGGTTAAAAGTTCCAAAACATCTATTAAATAGCCCTTGAGGTGAAGATGGTTTTGTCAACCGACAATTATTTTGTCAGGATTTGATCTTTGTATTGAAAAGTGGTTGTTGACTGAGTATGAATCACAGGATCCAAACTCCCAAACCCATCTGAACAGACTGGTAAATGGCTGCCTGCCACCATGTGGAGGCTTTTCCAGCCCAGAGGGGGACATGATGATGATCTGGATTTAAACTCCTCGCCAGCTTCAGGGAAATTGCCCCTGACCTCCCACTTCCCTCCGAAGGGGAGTGGTGGTTTGGCTTTCCCTCGGAGGGTGAACAAAGGATCCGCCCGGGCAGCGAGACGCTCCGTTCAGATATCAGAGGAGACACATGCTCGCGGGCCTCAGGTCGACCGGGCCCGGCGCCTGGTTTCCCCACGGCGCGTTCACCTCAACACGACCGGGCTCCAGTGTTCGCCGCCCCGCAGGAATGTGAGTCTCCTTCCACCAAACCGACTCTGTGGCCTCTGGTCTGTTTATCTATAATTGCAAACAGGCCGAAGCTGCAGACGGAGTCGCTGCAGAGCTTCTGTCATGGATAGAAACTCATCTTACCCACCTCCTCTGAATCATTCTCTCCCTTCCCCAGATCCTCCTCCTCATGCTGCTGCACTTTTCTCTCATCAGCAGAAATGTGGAACGTCTCCTCTTCCTCTTTTCCTCTTTGGATTCTTAACCTCTCTTTGATGTGTCCCCGACCTTTGACCTCTTCTGGTTCTTTGGGACTTTGATGATCTCTGTACCAAAAAGTATTTCGTCAATGGGACGATTCCAAACAAGAAAAGGAAACCACATTAAACGTCTTCCTCAACCAATAAATAAACAGTTTTCTTCCTGACAGACAGACAGACATTCATTGCAACACGACTAATCTTCACAGACGTGAATTGGAACCAGAGTTTAACGAGTGTAAATCAGGCCAATGAAAAAGAAATCACACGGGAAAAATAAAAAAACCCATCCAAACCACTTTTGGATTCAACTGAAGAGATCAGATGTGAGGTGTTAAAATCAAAGCTGGGAATTCCAACTCAATTCCAGTTTCAATTAAAGTCCCGAGTCACCACTTTACATGGAAAAGAAACTCACGCCTCCAAGATGACAAATGAGGTTCGAGAGAAAAATGCTGGAATTTACATCTGTCCTGCATATTGTTGCTTCCCAAAACTCCAACCCCGTGATTCCCAGGGAACATTGTGTTTTGTTAATTATTTGTCGAAACTCTTCATCATTGTGACATAGCAATTTTTGCAACCCCGCCCCCCCCCCCCCCAAATAACTAACTAACATGGACCACATGAACATAACGGTTCACAACTGTGTAGAAACAATGATTTCCTGGCAGTTGTTGCTCATTTTCTCACACACGTTTTAATAATCTCTATTTTATCTCTTTGTCTCCTCTCGGGCCAAAAGTTGAGTTTGGGAACGGGAGTCCGAGGCAGCGGGGGTTCATTAAATCTTAGTTTAAGTTTCCATGATGTTTCTGCTCATTAACAAAAATGTGTTCTCATGCACATGGAGAGAAAGCACGAAAAAAGCAAAACTCTGCAGTGTCGGAAAACACTTTTTTTATTTGAACTTCACCGCTCATAACAACAACATATAATTAAATCAAGAAACTGAATGTTGTGAACACCTGTGCCAAATGTCATGTTAATCCCGCCTGTATTTGTGATCTGGACCAGCGGTAGTATTTGGGCAAAAAAAGAGCAAAGGACTGAGAATTGATCTTTGTTCAACACCAGGTATTTTCTTTTAGATTCTCATCAAACTCTGTGATATTGATTATTAGAACAGCCTTTGTTCATTTACTATTTGATCATTAAAGACTGTTGACTTCTGTGCCAAATTTCATGGTAATCCATTCTGTAGTTGTTTGCGTTTGGTTAAAAAAATCCAAGGTCCAAGAATTGAACCTTGTGGAACACCATAGATTTATTTTTTGAACTTAATACTCAGAGCTCTAAGAAGCTCCAACTTCTCTTACGCCAAGGAAACGAGGTAAAAGTTCTTGTTGTAACTCTGATTAAACTCTGATTTAATGTGTTCATAGATTAAGAATCGAAACGAAAGCAACTAGGGAAACATTATTTAGAATATCAAATGTACTTCTAGTAAATCTGAAAGCTGTTGTTCAGTTTCTTCTCAGGATGTTTTTAGGAAACGATTTGAACTCTGTTCTCCACATGAAGCCTTTCTCTGGAACCACATGTGCATTTTTTGTATCACTGTTGATTCTAATAGGGGGGAGAAACATCTGCGAAAAACTGTTTATACTTGAAACTAATTTTTATAAACCCCACATGATTAAATCCATAGAATCAGAAATGTTGTAATTAACGATCTTAGACGGATAAAAACGTAAATCATGAGAAATGTGAAGAAAGCCACTGAAAACAAACAGTGAGCCTGTGTGATTTTGTAGATAATTACTAAAGAGATTAAAGATATTTTGATGAACGCAGCTTCTGTTTTAAGTGGATTTTTGTGCGTCTGTGTGTGTCTGTTGTTAACTTGTAAAATCTCTTTGACACAGGAAGTGGAGCAGAAAGAGGCGTCGACACAAACCTCCAACATTTGTTTCAATGATTTGTTGTTAAACGTGGATTTTTGCTAGATATCTACATCTAATATTTTATGTTTTGTCGTCAAACTGAAACACAATCTAAAGTTTCAGACGTTTCAGATCATGCACTTCTTTTTAGGAGTTAAAATCTAAACTAAAGATCCAGGAAAAAGGTTTTTCTGTCTGGATCAGAGTGAAGATGGTTTGAATGACCTGGTTCTTTAATTTGATTAGTATTCATCACATGCAGACAGCATGGGAACCTGTGTGTGTGTGTGTGTGTGTCCTCGAACCATTTGTCAGAATGTCGTTGTCTTTGTGCAGCGCGGACTGACAGAGGTAAAACAACACAATCACAACCTCTCTCTATCTCCCTCTCTCTCTCTGTCTCTCGCTCTATGTCTGTCTCTCTGTCACGGCGGACAAAAGGAGATAAATTACTTATCATCCATCACTTTTCTTTTCTCTTATTTCTCTTTAGGCGTCTTCTCTTGTGAACTCATCTTTAATTTGTCACCAGACTGAGCGTCGGCATTGTTCATGAAGACATCAACTATGAACCATCTCCCTGGTGATTAACTTAAGCTAATGCTAAAGTCGACAAACCAATTAGAGTAAAGCACAGGCAGACGCAGAAAAAGTTTTGAAAGATTTTAATCCAGCGTGGGAAAAAACCTGAGGTGTCACATGTGAAACAGATACTGATACAGTTTTTGTTTGGTAGTATGATGATGATGATACTGGTTTACAGCTCCTGCCCACACTGCTGGAGAGCATTAACACCATGCAGGGTAATCCACACAACACACACAACACACACACACTCACACTCAGCCGTCACTCATCTCCATTCACCTTTACACTGCAGCTCAGTCGGGGTCACATCAACACATTCAGCTGCCAAATCTCCTCCAACCAGTCATTCAGCATCACTCAGCAGGGAGTGTGTGTGTCTGTGTGTGTGTGTGTGGGAGTCTGTGTGTGTGTGTGTATTTCCATAAACTTCCCTTAATCCCAAAAGTCCCCTTCTCTTCAGAGGGTGAAAAGCAGAAGAATGATGAATAAGTAACTGACCTCGGTGAATTACCCAGCATGCTCGGGGGGGCTGTGGCCTCAAGCGACATTCAAGACGCTTGAACCTCGATCATCGACTGCGAGTAAAGATGGATGATAATTCAAAAAGACACAAATATTCATGAAATCGTCACCACAAGATGGCAGCGTTCGTCTTTGAGGTATTTTGGCTTCATTTCCTGGAGGAAGCGGAGACACGTCGTCCATCTTTATTCGCAGTCGTTGGTCCGTAACCACAGAAACGAGTCATCTGCTCTTGAGTCATTGACAGTGGTGGGAAGTAACGAAGTAGAAATACTTCATTACTGTACTTAAGTAGATTTTTCCCATATCTGTACTTTACTTGAGTATTTATTTTTCGGACGACTTTTTACTTTTATTTGTTACATTTGAACAAAAATATGTGTACTTTCTACTTCTTAAAGTCTCAAACTGGCTCGTTACTTGAGCAGCGGAGGTTTGGCGCAGCTCTCTCTCTCTCTCTCATCTAGGGTTCAAAATTTGTAAAATTATACATTATATTCATATTGTTGTAATAATTTTTCAGTCAGTTGAGATACATCTTGAGGAGAAACATCTTGGGTTGTTTTGTGTCTGTATAGACCTACTATAAAAAGCACTTTGCATTTTTAATTTTGGTACTTGTACTTTTACTTTTGATACTTAAGTACATTTCAACACCAGATTCTTTTGATACTTAAGTACTTTTAATATGAGCTACTCTAAGACTTTTACTCAAGTCATTTTCTGACGGGTGACTTCTACTTTTACCGAAGTCACTTTCAGGTAAGATATCTGTACTTTTACTCAAGTATGGCTTTCAAGTTCTTTATACACCACTGGTCATTGATACAGTGGAATCCCCCCCCCCCCCCCCCGCCCCCCAGCATAACGTCACTGAACGTTCTCCTGCTCCAGTTCTGCAGAAACTCAAGATAAACTTAACTAAACTAGTTAAGAGTAGTGAGAAGTGTTGGAGACAAACTCTTTCTTTTTACTGGTTCAGTTTATTAAAAAGTTCATGTGGAGAATCCCAAAGTAAACACTGTGTCTTCACCATCTTCATCTTCATCAGTGAAGTGCTGCAGAGGAACGAGCCCTGTGGTTTTTAACATTACAAAGAGCGTGTGTGTGTGTGTGTGTGTGTGTGTGTGTGTGTGTGTGTGTGTGTGTGTGTGTGTGTGTGTGTGACGTCAGGGGCTCGTCCTCCTGCAGGGACGTGTGAGGAGGAGGAGAAGTTGGAGAAGTTGGAGGAGGAGGAGGAGGAGAAGTTGGGAGCAGGACAGCCTCTGGTCCTCAGTGTGCTCTTCCTCCCCGCTGCAGACATGTTGGACACCCTCACCTTCCTCCTGCAGAGACTCTTCCTCCTGGCTCCCATCGGGCTCTCCTCCCGGCTGCCTCCCCCCCCGCTCCCCGGCCGCTGTGACCGGGACGAGGCTCCTCCGCAGCCCGCTCCTCCGCACCGGTTCCAGCGGGGAGACCTGCTGGAGGTGCCCCGGACCCTCTTCACCCACTTCGGCATCTACCTGGGCGAGGACCGGGTGGCCCACATGATCCCGGACATCCTCCCGGTGCTGACGGCCGAGCGGCGGCAGGTCCAGGAGATGGTGACGAACACGCGCCTGCTGCTCGGCGTGCTCGCCAAGCGCGCGTCCGTGCGCGTGGACGCGGTGGAGGACTTCGCGTACGGGGCCGTGATCCGGCTGAACGCCATGGACCGGGCGGTGCTCCGGGGCCCGCTGCCCCGGGGCCCGCTGCCCGGGGAGGAGGTGGCCCGCCGGGCGGAGCTGATGCTCGGCTCCGTGTCCTACAGCCTCCTGTGGAACAACTGCGAGCACTTCGTGACGCACTGCCGCTACGGGAGCGCGCAGAGCCTGCAGACTGACCAGGTGAGTGGCTTCTTCATCACCGTCATCACCTTCATCACTTTCATCACCTTCATCACCTTCATCACCTTCATCACCTTCATCAGCTTCATCACCTTCATCACCTTCATCACTTCACTTTATCACCTTCACCACTTCATCAGCTTCATCACTTCACTTTATCACCTTCACCACTTCATCAGCTTCATCATCTTCATCACCTTCATCACCTTCATCACCTTCATAAGCTTCATCACTTTCATCACCTTCATCACCTTCATCACCTTCATCACCTTCATCAGCTTCATCAGCTTCATCATCTTCATCACCTTCATCACTTCATCACTTCATCACTTCACTTCATAAGCTTCATCACCTTCATCACTTCCCTTGATCACCTTCATCACCTTCATCACCTTCATCACTTCATCACTTCACTTCATAAGCTTCATCACCTTCATCACCTTCATCACCTCAATCACCTTCATCACCTTCATCAGCTTCATCACTTCATCACTTCACTTCATAAGCTTCATCACCTTCATCACCTTCATCACCTGAATCACCTTCATCAGCTTCATCACTTCATCACTTCACTTCATAAGCTTCATCATCTTCATCCCCTTCATCACCTGAATCACCTTCATCACCTTCATCAGCTTCATCACTTCACTTCATCACTTCACTTCATCACTTCACTCCATCGGCTTCATCACTTCACTTCATCACCTTCTTCACCTTCATCAATTTCAGCACTTCACTCCATCACTTCACTTCATCACTTCACGTCATCACCTTCTTCACCTTCTTCACCTTCATCACTTCATCAATTACTTGATCACTTTATTAACTTCATTACCTATATCACTTCTTCTCCTCCATCACCCTCATCACCGTCATCCCTTCTTCTCCTTCATCACCCTCATCACCTTCATCACTTCTTCTCCTCCATCACCCTCATCACCTTCATCCCTTCTAATGTCTCATCACTTCACACTTCATCACCTTCATCACTTCGCCTCTTCTTCTCCTTCATCACCCTCATCACCTTCATTACTTCTTCTCCTTCATCACCATCATCACCTTCATCCCTTCTCATGTCTCATCAGTTCACTTCATCACCTCAACAGTTGTTTTGTGAACTCTTGTGGTTCCATCATGGTTCTGATGTGGTTGTTTTACTGTCCTGGTTCTGTGCTGGTTCCATTGTGTTCTGTTACACTTCTGAGGTGCTCAGTTGTAGTTCTGTCCTGGTGTATTGTGGTTCCAGTTGTAGTTCTGCTCTGGAGAGTTAGGTTCCCAGTTGTAACGGTTCTATTAGAACAGACTCTTCCATTAAAAGTAAAAATCCAGTATTTCCACTGATGACGACCCCTCCCATGTGTCTGGTGACCCTTGGAACGGCCTCAACCCTCGAGTTGAGAACCACTGGACTTAAACGACTGCGTATGAACTAAAATAACTCAGGATCATTGTTGTTGTTTTTTTATAACAACATGTTTTAATGAAGTAGAAACTAAAATATCCGATCTGAGAGGTTAAAGGTTAAAAAACAGAAACTCCAGCTTCGTCTTCGTCTTTCTCTCTTCAGCTTTGAGGTGTGTGAGTTTGTGAGGCAGTTTTTTTTTTAAACGAGAGGAAAATGTGCGTCGCTGTTCGGAAAAGTCCAGAGAACAAGAGCTGCATTCAGACTGGTGCCGTCTGCCAGGAGCCAATGAGCTGCAGCGGCGGCAGGCTGACGACAGCCACGATGATGATGAAGATGAAGGAGGGCTTCTGTTTCTCATGTATCATTACGTTTCTATAGAAGACATGTCCTGAATCGGAGTTTCCAGGATCCTCAAAGACTGGAAGGATAACAAAGGTTTTTTTAACACCTATAAAAAGCTGCGATTGATTTTGATTTGAAAACCAGAGTGTGTTGAAAAAACTTTTTTATAAATTCCATTCAGTGCACGATATATATTTTCTTTAACATCGTGTTTTTCGAAAAAGTCACCTCATCACGCAGATTTTTTATTTTCTCATTCACATTGCAGAATTCTTTTTAATATAATAAAATAAAAAGTTTCAGTCCTATTGATTTGAATCGGCTCCACCTCTGTTCAGCGTCTGGTTTCGTTCAGGCCTTTTTTTTTTTTTTAAAGTGCGGCAGAAAGACTTTCCCCCGATCGAGTTTCACTTCCTGTCATTTTGAACGTAAACATTTGACCTGTCGACATGCCGCCGTCAGCTTCTTCTACAGGATCATTACCGGGAGGGGGCAGGGGCCAACAGGAGCTTTAACAGGGGCCTCGGGGCCTCAGGGGCCCCACAGTCCACTCAACAACAGCTCAATTGTTTTCTCGCTACTTCACCAGAAGTCATGTCTCCTCAGTCAAAGTTAATCACGTGTATTTTGATTTTTTAATCTATAAAAAGTACGTTCAAGTTTTATTTCTTTGATAAATAAAAAAATATGGATAGTTAATAATATTTCTTTTATTTCTCCTCTCTCCAGTTCTGTGAGTGGCTGAAGCTGCGGATCCTGGCCCAGCGTAACGTGCTCCTGACGGCTCTGCTCGGCCTCCTGTCCATGGTGTGTTTGGGAATATCCCTCAGCACGGCCCTGCCCACCCTCGTCATCCCCTTCACCCTGTGGATGGCCAGTTAGAAACTTCAGGTCGCCAAGGAAACAGGCCCATCCTCCGACAGAGAGGACGGAGTCGTCTGCGAACGATCTCCTCCACGTGAATAACTCGATAGTGACAGAAGCTAAATCCACTCGTAGCTCTTTGCTTCTGCTGCACATGAACTTTTTTTAAATCTCTATTTGCTAAGAATTAACAGCAGAGGAAGAAACTAGAAATTCACATTAGCAGCATTAGCCACCAGGACTGGACTGATAGATAAAAGAAGACAAAATAGAAAAACATTGATAGTTTGAAGTGTTTTAATGAAGTTTTTAAGTTTTGTGGATATCCCAAATTGAAACTGTGACGTTAAACGGACCAAAGATCAACTTTAAGACAATTTAAGTTTCCTTTTTTTCCCTTTTTTTTTTTATGAAAATGTTTAATATTTTTCATATTTGGTCTTGATTGGCCGTCAGATTAGTCAAGTCCGGTTTGTTTGTTTTGTCAAAAGCTGAAACAAGTCAAGGTCGTTTGACTGATGCTGCCATCCAATCAGACACCAGTGTTTATTATGGGACCTGTTCGTTTCAGCTCCTAAAGGACCAGTCTGGTGTTTTTCTGTATTGTTGATATTGTAAAAAATAACAACGTGTTTGTCCACCTCAGTGAAGTGGGAGATGTCGAGGACTAGTTGAAGCGGTGGATTAATCTACACGTGAGGTTTTGATTCTTATTCGTTGGAAACCTTGATGTTGGTTTGTGTTTTAGCATGAGATTTATTGACAAGAACAAAAATTATAATAATCAGCGGTTCAGTTCATTAATTCCACCTTAAATTTTCATGTTTTAAATGAAATATTGGACATTCTCAGTTTTGTACACATGAAATAACAAACATTTGTTGACCCTGGAAAGACTGAAAAAGTTATCTTGAAAGAAAATCATGAATTTTCTGTTTGGGGAGCTTTAACTCCGTCTTGCTCTTGACAAATTCGAGATCTTTATTCAGCGTTTGTGGCTCATTAGTGTTTCCACATTAAAAACTTGAAATCAAGTTAGAAAAACACAAAATCTTGACTGTACACAACAGTACAACAGTAATAATAATACGTTTCTCTACACTGTTGCCTTCCGTCCCTGAAGCTCTTCTGTAAATATCTGTAAATATCTTTGTCGACAGGATTGTTTTTAACAGTCACAATCTTCTGTACAAAATGTATTTTTTTTACAATGCTGTAACCCTTTATACCGTGTTTATGTAAATAAAAGAAACGGAGACAACTTAAACCTGTGGGAGTGTTTGATTTCGGTGATTTTAAGAGTTCTAGATTGTTAACTGTTAAATTCCCCCATCAGATCTTTTTGAGTTTTCAGGTATAGAGAAAATTAAGTCTTTGGTGTCTGCTGCCCTCTGTTGGTATTGCATGGTAACAGCATGAGCAGCAAGCCTCAAGCAAACCACAGAGACAGTTTGTTGCTGACCGAACATTTACTTTATTTAAAGCTTAAATTCCTTCTGTAAAAACCTTTCATTCTAAAATGTCGACAACATGAAATAAGAAGTTGGAACCTGGTCTAATTGAGAGTTGACATTTATGTTCGGAAATATCTGTAAATCAACACATTTTTTTTTATTCAATAATATATCATTTTATATTTAATTATTAGTTTTAATGTCACAGATTAACTGAGGAAGTTTCACAGTTACATTTAAGTGAAAGAATTAGACTGTTCACCGAGACAAAGAGCGAGAGAGAGGGAGAGAGATAGTCTGTGTGTGTGTGTGTGTGTGTGTGTGTGTGTGTGTGTGTGTGTGTGTGTGTGTATTCTGAAACAAAGCTGTTGTTGTGAAACAGATTGAGTTGAGAAATTAAACAACTGAAGCTGCTCAATAATTTAAATCCTGACGTCTCTGTTGTTCTGAGGTTTGTGACTCAACAGCATCAGTCTGCACTGTTTTTATTTGTATACATAAAGATGTGTATGTATATATATATATATACATATTGTGAATGTATGAATGTATGTATAAAAACACTTGAATATATACATCAGTGTTATAAGAACGACCTAAATTCTTTGAGAAACATTTGAACGTCTACTATGATAATTTGGGTTGGTCCATGTCCCATCTGCTAACATGGAGGAGACAGCGTTAATGACATGTAGTGCATCCAGCCACTTGCCTCTGATAAATATTTATATTGTGACTTTCTTTAATTGATTTTTGTTATATAATTAAATTAAGTTTTTAGTATTGAGTCCTTTTATTTTTCACATTAATGAATTTGCCTTTATCGTATTGTTCTTCTATATTATGTTTTATCTGTTTTATTAGTGTGCGTTGTTTTATAAATTAATTTTACTTCCTTCAGTTTTATTTTGAATTATTTTATTTTAGAGGAACTCTCTGTTGTCCCGCCTGCAGGTAGATGCTGCGCGCTGATTGGCTGATCGAGGCACTCCTCCTCACGTCAATCAGACTCAGTGACGAAGAAGAAGCAGAAGAAGAAGAAGAAGAAAAAACGTTTTGTGCTAAAATGGCGAATGACAGAAAAGGTGAGTTTTAAAAGTTCACTTCGATAAAACTACTCGGATAAGTTGGAGCTAAAGCTGCGGCTAACGAACATTAGCCAAGTTAATAGTAGCATGTGTGCTAGTTTGTGCTAATGCTAGCCCCGAATGAACTGTTGCACTTGCTGGTTAGCAGGTGAAGCTCCGTGTAGCTAATGATGCTAATCGCTCCTAGCTTAGCAGCATCAGACAGCAGAGCTAACATTAGCTTGGTTTGCCTGTGGAATTAGCCAGTGAGTTAGCTTATAATGATAAATGGTCATATAGAAGTTATCATGTTGGTAAATTCTCTGAAATTTGATTCACTTTTTAAATTGAATTGAATTGGTTAAGTGTGTGTAATTAAAGCAGATGTTAAATCCCTTGTAAAGGCTTTGAAGAGCTTTCATGCCTTTTATCTTTGTACACTTTATGGATCAAACCATCAAAGGACTTTGTCAATACAGACAGAAATCATCATTAGTATTATTACAGACAATATAAAGTCTATAATCATTTATCTCTGCTAATTTGTACTTAAAATAAATAGTAATTTGACTTCTAGTAAAAACTCAGACAAAGCAACTGTAATGTTTTGCTTCCAGTTGTTGTTCAACTTGAAGAAGTAGTTCCCCTTCAGAATGTTTCTTGTTATGTTTGGAGGCACAGACAAAGACCTAGATTCTGACATGGAAGGAGAGCCCGAAGGAGAGCTGGGGCAGTCGTGCACCAAGGAGATGGCGCTGTTCTCTCTGATGAAGCAGACCGGCTGCACCATCATGCAGGTGAACGGCCAGAGGAAGTTCGGCGGTCCGCCACTCGGTACGTGTGTGAAGAAGCTCATGAGCTCTGGTCAAGAACTGCTGAGGATGATGGTTTAACATCTGCTTCCCAAGTTTGTGTTATTAGCTATGAACTTCAATAAAAACGTACTCGACAAAGATGTCTCTGCAGGGTTCCTACGGTCATGAAAAACCTGGAAAAGTCATGGAATTGTAAAATGTGTATTTCCAGGCCTGGAAAAGTCCTGGAAAAAAATTAAAATCCCAAAAGTTTTGGAAAAGTCATGGAAATTTGTTATTTTCATATTTTCATGTCGTTCATTTACGCTGAGTTTTAAATGATTCATATGCTTTAAAAGAAATGCGCTCAAAATATAAGCAGGCATACGCTCTCATACTAACTGAGCTCGTATGAGAGCGTATGCGTAAGGTATACTGTTTGCCTTGGAATTGTCATTGCTAGTTTAAATACTACATTTTGTCACGTTCTCATGTATACACTGAGATTTCACAAAATGTTTGGATATGGAAATTTGGTTAAAGTTGTTGAAAAGCAGTGGTGGGAAGTAGTTACTGTACTTAAGTAGATTTTTCACATATCTGTACTTTACTTGAGTATTTATTTTCCTGACGACTTTTTACTTTTACTCGTTACATTTGAACAAAAATATGTGTACTTTCTACTTCTTACATTCTCAAACTGGCTCGTTACTTGAGCAGCATAGGTTGGCGCGCATCTCTCTCTCTCTCTCTCTCATCTAGGGTTCAAAATTTGTAAAATTATACATTATATACATTATATGCATATTGTTGTTATAATTTTGGTCAGTTGAGATAAATCTTGAGGAGAAACATGTTGGGTTGTTTTGTCTCTGTATAGACCTACTATAAAAAGCACTTTTCATTTTTAATTTTGGTAGTTGTACTTTTACTTTTGATACTTAAGTACATTTCAACACCAGATACTTTTGATACTTAAGTACTTTTAATATGAGCTACTTTAAGACTTTTACTCAAGTCATTTTCTGACGGGTGACTTTTACTTTTACCGAAGTCACTTTCAGGTAAGATATCTGTACTTTTACTCAAGTATGGCTTTCAAGTACTTTATACACCACTGTTGAAAAGTCATGGAAAAGTCATGGAAATCCATTGGTCAAAATGTGTACGAAGCCTGTCTCTGTAAATCCTCCTGTTAAAGACAGAAGGTGCTCAGCTTCGACTGTGTGTGTGTGTCTGTACAGGTTGGGAGGGGCCGCCCCCCCCGCGTGGCTGCGAGGTGTTTGTGGGGAAGCTTCCCAGGGACGTGTACGAGGTCCAGCTGCTGCCTCTGTTTGAGAGCGTGGGCCAGGTCTACGAGCTCAGGCTCATGCTGGAGTTCAACGGCCAGAACCGCGGCTACGCCTTCGTCATGTTTGCCAACAGGTGACAAAGAGAGGACTCAATATCACGCTACGCAAACAGGATTCTGTTGTATATCCGATAAATAATGATGTTGACAAAGAATCGGCGGGAAACTACTTTCAGGGTTCCCACGGTACCTGGAAACCATGGAAAACATGGAATTTATTTTTTAATTTTCCAGGTTTGGAAAAGTCATGGAAACTGAGCAAAAGTGAACACTTACATGGAAATTGAAACAGTTGTCCTGGAAAATTTTATTGGATGATGTGTAAAATAGTAATAAAATGAAACTATTGAGCACAGAATTAATATGAGTTTATAAAAACCCTTTTACTGTAGATAGAAATGGATGATCCCATGTTGTAGAGCATGCTCTTGGCATCCTATCTGGTATATTGGATGTTGGAATTTGATGCAGGCAACCTGGTGATGTGGACTTTAAAAATATAGTTTCGGATTGGTGGACTTCGGGAATAATAACCTAGAAACGTTACTCGCGATCTCAATAGAAGGGTCAAATACATGCATTTCCCAGCCAACAGGGGAGCCTTGACATCTACAGTGAAACTTCTTCTGCAAGTTTATCCTCAAATTTAATTAGCTGTGTTTTAACTGTGTGGTAAACCTGGGTTTATCAACGTTAGTTAGTAATCAGTGCAATCTTGCTAGCTAGCAGCTTACACTAGAATTGTTAAGGTCATTTTTACCTTGCTTTTTAAAATACTAGAACTATGTTGATCCCCATATGTATTTCACTCATTGACTTTTCCTAAAACCGTGTTATTCACCACATTTAGGGGAGGGGGGCGCGGATGGGGTCGGAAAGCTTCAGGGGCCTATAGATCATCACTTAATAAGGGCCCCTTGAAAATCAGGAGGTAGCATGGAATTTTTTTTCAAGGCAAACGTGGGAACCCTGACTTTATATCTGCTGCTTTTATTTTGAAAAGTCAGGGAGTGTTTCAGGGTCTCAATTGACTGTGATCGTTAAGTGTTGGTGAATGTTGGTTGTGGTGCAGAGAATCAGCGCAGAGGGCCATCCAGACGCTGGACAACTACGAGATCAAGCCGGGAAAGTTCATCGGCGTGTGCGTGAGTCTGAACAACTGCCGCCTCTTCATCGGCTCCATCCCCAAAGAGAAGAAGAGGGAAGAGATCATGGAAGAGATGAAGGAGGTAAACACGAGGAGGACACGCTACAGAAACATGCTCCTTCTGTGGCTTCCACCTCCGACACAATTATTTGAATTTCTGTTGCGAAATATATATATTTTTGGGCCTTTTGGGACCATCTCTCATAACTTCAAGTTCTCTGTTCAGCACACGGTGTAACTCTGTGTGTGTGTGTGTTGGTTTCAGGTGATGGAAGGTGTGGTGGACGTCATTGTGTATCCCAGTTCCACTGAGGAGAATAGAAACAGAGGGTTTGCCTTTGTTGAGTTTGAATCTCACAAAGCAGCAGCCATCGCCCGAAGGAAGCTGCGGTCTGGTCAGTATTAATATTAATATTATTTAGGGCTGGGCAAGTTAACTCGTTTTAATCGAGTTAACTCAAGTGATGAGTTAACTCGATTGTTTATCCGCCAATTATTTTCTTTTTTCCTGTTCTGCAGCAGTCAGCAAGAGACTTTCACAAAATAAAAGCCTGACTTTCACAATAAAACAATAAATAATCAAACCTGAGTTAATGCGAGATAAAATAATTAATCGAGTTAACTCATCACTTGAGTTAACTCGATTAAAACGAGTTAACTTGCCCAGCCCTAATATTATAATTACACACACACAGTCTCTCGTGCAGCTCCTCTCTGTGTCCAGCAGAGGGTGGCAGACCACCACACTAAGTTAAAACCAGCTGTGATAAATCCTCCCTACAATTCAGAGGAAGAGAGCTATTTCAAAAAGAGAGGAAGAAAAATAAATAAATATTATCTTCATCATCTTCCTCCTTCTTCTTCTTGTCCTTCTACACACGAAATCTGGCCGGGACATTTGTGGAGGACAGTCTGAAGTCACTTTGTAAATGCAGCGTGAACAATTTCAGTATTTTATGTCAATACCAGAAGTTTTGAAAATGTTTTGAACTTTGTCATCATGTTACCTAGTGCAGTCAATGGGAATACAGCATCTTTAAACATCAGTGTTCTCACTCATGGAGCAATCAAACTTTGTGAAGATAAATCACAGACATCTTTATATTGTTTAGATGAAGTTCAGACATCAGAGTTTTTTCCTCTTCTTCTTCTTCTTCTTCTTTTGTAATATTTTGATGACGTCACGACTAAAATGTTCTGCCCCGCCCTGTCTTTGTGTTTAACAGGAACCTATAAGCTTTGGGGTAACAACATCCATGTGAACTGGGCCGATCCTGAGAAGGACGTGGCCGACGAGGTGATGCAGCGCTATAAAGTCCTCTATGTACGTACACGTGTGTGTGTGTGAGTGTGTGTGGAGATTTTATTATGCCTGTGACAACTAGTGGCCGGAGTATATTTTATTAATCTGGTCTCTTTCGTTAAATGTTTAAAAGTTATTTCATATATTTTATGAACATGTGCACGTAAAATCTGGGCAACGCTCATCTTTCTTCATTGGTCATAAAATAACGAGACAAGAGAATTTATACCTTTTAGAAAATCCACCTCACCAGAGAGTGTAAAAACTTTGAGTCTGTTAGAGATCTTCTGAGATAAAACGTCGGGCCCTCTGCTCGTGTTCTCGGCTCCTGCAGCCAGAGGTCGATGTTTTCAGAAGAAGCCTGTGAAATATTCAGCAGCCTTGTTCACATCAGAGGTGAAACAGCAGGAGACGACTCAGTGGAGCTATTCAGCCTCCAGGGAATCAATTAGTGTGAAGCCTTTTACTCTGCAAGACCGAGGCCAACCGATACTAACCTGAGAGCAGCTCACAACTGTGTGTGGGAGGCCCAAAGTGTGTGTGTGTGTGTGTTTGTGTGTCAATCTGCTGGATGATGAAATAATCTCAACTTTGAGACACCTAAACGATCGCACTCTTCAGCGTTAGTTCAGTCTTGATGTGCTTCGATCATTTTATTGCATCACTGATACACAGACGCTGTCCTCTGGTCCGTCATGTTCACATATCTCTGGTGTAAAGAAAACCTGTAGACCTGCTGCCATGATAGCAGCGAAACCGTAAACACATTTCCTGATTTTAAAACGGAGGATTTAGTGGATGATCGTGCTCTTGTTTCTCTGCTGCAGGTTCGTAACCTGATGCTCGGCACGACCGAAGAGACGCTCTTTCACGAGTTCTCTAGCTTCAAACCGGGCTCCGTGGCGTTTGTCAGGAAGTTCGGTAATCAGGCCTTCGTGCACTACCGCCACCGCGAAGACACCATGGCCGCACTGAGCTCAATGAACGGGGCCAAGATCGATGGTGCCACTGTGGAGGTGAGGCTGTCCAAACCAGTGGGGATGAGAAACAGGCAAGGGGCCAGCAATGGCTTCTGCAGCCAAGGGGACCTGGAGAACAATGCAAGAGGAGGAGGAGCAAAGGAAGGAAACGTGGCGCTGAACAGGAGCGGTGGGGGGGTGAACCTAGACCTGGATTATGTGTGTTCTCCACCAAGACGTGCGTCCGTGCCGCCTCAGCTGGTGAATCCCTCATACCCAGGAACAGCAGGAGGTGAGGACGGGGGGGCTATGAGTAATTCATGTAAATTTTCACTCATAATGTTGCCAAAGAGAATCACATCAGAGAGGTCAGTGTGGATGAAGACTCTTTTCTCACTTTTCCAGCAGCCGAGTCATCTAAATTTAAATTGCATCAAATCATCTGCATAGAAACATCAGTCAACTAGTTTCATGATAATAAGACAAATAACCCAGGAGACATTTAGTCCCATGGACCAAAACTTTCTAATTAATTAGTTTCCAGTTTAACTTTACTGACACTTGCCAAAACTGACCAAACTTTTAAACTTTAATTAAAATAAAGTTTCAGCCTTTGAGAACGAAAAAAATTCAGGCCAGAATGAATTCAACCTTCGATCTGCGTGTTTTCCTGCCTGTGGAATCCTCCTGTTTCATTAAACCCTGTGAGTTCTCAGCACGAAGCCCGACTCCTCATCACTGTATTGACACAGCTGTGATAAAGATCTGCCGTTGGAGCAGTGCTGCCCGTTTCCTGATGCCCGCAGACATTTCAGAAAATGAGAAAAGTTTCAGAGTTAACTCTGTGCAAATGGACTGTGAAATGTTTATGAGAGGGAAGATGTCACCTCAGCGACGAGAGAGGGAGAGAGGGAAAGAGAGAGAGAGAGTCAGTCCGGGGGGAAAAGGAGGGAGGGGCTCACTGAGAGATGGACAGAGGGAAGTGAGGACTGTGTATATAGATGATCC
Organism: Limanda limanda; assembly: GCF_963576545.1. Taxonomy (NCBI): domain Eukaryota; kingdom Metazoa; phylum Chordata; class Actinopteri; order Pleuronectiformes; family Pleuronectidae; genus Limanda; species Limanda limanda. The sequence continues at coordinate 4,889,321 of NC_083657.1, forward strand.
ATGACTGTGTATAAAGATGATCAGTGATGGTGAGACTCTCCACAAGTCTGTAAAACTCTGGAGTAGTGTTGATACTATTTGTAACCATAGCAACCGTACACTGTAAGTAAAGATGGATGACATAAGATGCATCAGTAGTTTGACCTGAGGCCGGTTCCTGCATCTTCAAACCTTCTGTTCCTCATCGTGTCAAACCCAACGAGCGCTGAAATGAATCCTGTGTTTGTTTGTCGTGATCTCATTGTGTGGTTGTGTTTTCAGGTGACCTGGACAGGTGTGTGTTCCCGGTCTTTCCCGGCGCCCCCCTCTCCCCCACCAGCCTGCTGTCGCTGAAGCAGAGTCAGATCAGCTCTGCCGTCAGCCTCCTGGACATCTTCTGCCACAGCAACTGCTGGTCGCAGCCCGAGTACCACCTGTACTCCACCCCGGGGAAGGATGGCCAGCTGCTGCTGATCTACAAGGTACAACCCTGCTCCTCGTGTGGAGCGGGTGGTGACACACAGATGTATGTGTGCACTAAAGCACCAGGTTGGATATTCCAGTGTCAGGAGGCCTCACTGTGTGTCAGTGTTTAGATTCATTTGTTTCAGCTTCACTCACCGTCATGTTTCTCATTTTCGCTTCACTTTCTCAGCAGGAATTAAAAGTAAAGAACAGTCATTTAAGATGTGAAGCAAGTAAACAGTAGATTACGTGTGTGTGTGTGCAGGTTGTGATCCAAGCTACACAAAGCAGCTACATCCCTGACAAGCTGTGTGTGCTGCTGGACGACGCCAAAGAAATAGCTGCACAGACCACACTGAGGAGCCTGGGTACTTTTCAACACACACACACACACACACACACACACACACACACACACACACACACACTTCTGATGGACAGTTCATGTCTCATATGTTCCTAGAGCCTGACGATTGTTAAAAGCTACAATGTGAAGAACAGACGACAGCAAAGCAAACACCCACAGTGATTTCAGAGTGTTTGCAGATATTTAAGCAAATTAATTTAGTCTCTTAATTTATATGAAAGTGGCCAAAGTTACATATTGAATGAACGGGGACAAAAGGTTTTACATCTTTCTGCCTGAGGACTTTAGTAAGAAATCATCCTTTCAGAACAAGAACAATCATTCGGCCTCCTTCTGTAGAGGAGGTGATGAAGAGGACGGTGTAGATCTTCAGACGATTTCTCCTGGAATTGTGTAAAACCGTGAAAAACACTCAGGTTTCTCCTCCTCACACCTGCAGCACGTCACTGTGTTTGCGCTCAAACCCGACGTCGCAGCCGCTGTGGTTACATGAGCCGAGATTAAAAAGGTTTTAATATTTGATGACGGGAAGAGAAAAAATATGGGACAGAATAAAGTTTTAACCAGCTGAGACTTGGCAGAGGAGCAAGACAGAAGCAGAGATTTCCCGGCGTGGCTGTTAGATCCCGGCGGCTCCTCGGTGACTCCATCCCACTCAGGGATTTCCATAATTTTGAATTTCCTGGAAAGCCTGCAGTTCCTCTGAGCTTCTGTTTTGCGGCAGTGAGTCGGGGTTATATGCAGACATTTTTGTTTTGAGTTTGAGAGGAGATTGTATCGCCCCCCATTGTCAGGCCGCAGACAGAATCCTGCTACCATATACACTGTCATTACCCATCATGCATTTCCTCTAACCCACAGCTGTCGAGTCTTTTCTCAGCTTTTTCGTCCTAAGTATCATCCGACTGAATTATTGTTAAGAACCTGCTTCTCCTGGGGACGGCGCTTAAGTGCAGCGTTAATTCACCATCCGTGCATTTTAGAGTGGGACTCTGAAAAGTCATCACACGAGTGTGAAGAGGAAATAAGAACCTCGGAACAGGAGTGAAAGTGGGTCATCTCAGAGACCCAAGAAACATGATTAATATGAGGCTGAGCTAAAGTGGTTTCCTTAATTGTCTCGCAGGAAGCAGGTTTGTGTCCCTGCGGTGTGAAACGCCGGCCGCCGGCCAAACAGCAAACCAATGAAAAATAGTTTGTGTTTGGACACGAGATGTGATGAGGACGCTGGGAGCGCCGGGGCCTCTGGAGCTCCGCCCCCTGGTGCTCGCTTTTAATCAGACGCCGAACACGGCATCCATTTTTTATCACCCGCCGCGCCGCAGGGAACTGAATATCATCGAGTGATGGAACTCAACCTACAAAATAAAACTGTTTCCCTCCCTCACTTCTCTGTCTTAAAGTGAAGAGAAAGACTCAGATTCAAGAGCTAGAGTCAAAGACTCAGATATTTGTGAAGCTATCAATTTACTTCATGTTACATCTTCACCTGCTTCCATAAACATTTAAAGTCATGTGACCTTTGATTCGATGCACCAGCTTCTTCTTCTCCTCTTTCTATCCATCACTTTTTGTAACCTCAGTCTTTTTCTCTGTCTCACCCTCGTCTTCCTCTCTTCCAGATTTGTCTTTCCACAGCGAGTCCTCCAGTGATTCTCGGAGCAGCACCTCCCCCCCCCCCGCCCGGCCCCCCTCTGCCACCATTCAGGGGTTTCTGACCGACGACCGCAGGGCCTTCACCTCCTGCCTTTCTCCCTCTGCTCCACCCCCACCCTTCTCTCCCCCACCCCCACCCTTCTCTACCCCACCCCCACCCTTCTCTACCCCACCTCCACCCTTCCCTGCCTCCCAGACCCAGAGGTTCTTCATCAACTCCCCGTCGCCTTTTTACTGACGGTGAGACACGCGAAGATCGGAAGGTTCATATAATGTACATAATCACATTTCAACTTGTTTCCTTTCGATTTTAGTATATTATGAAAGTATTGTTTATCTTTATATACAGTCACTGATGTTTTATATACACTTATTGATCGTGTATTTCACCTGTTTTCGTGTGATGATATAAATCTGCGTCATGTTGTTGCAGGAAGTTTTTCCCAGTCTGAGCGTCGGCTGTTTTCTCCAGCAGAGGAGCGAGGAGAAAAGGCAGGACTCTCTTTTTTTTTTATGTCTACACCACCAAACATGTCCTGAGGCTGTGTTTCAGTCTGGCTGACGTTCAGAGCGGCCGCTCCACACCTTCTAATGTTCGGAGACGCGTTCACGTCCTTCGTCTGTTTGTTATTTCTGCCTCTGTTTTAAAAAAACCTATCTTGCCCAGAGCCGCCTGTCGGGAGCGAGGGATAATGTTTAGTCTGTGATGAGTCGCTCAATCTCTGACACTGTTTAGATCCCACGAAAACATACAAATCCAACAGACGTAAACGACTTCTATCAACCTCTGGTAAATGTCAGCCTCCTCCCCCTCCTCTCTGCCGGCTCGGTCGTCCCACAATGCATCAGCAGGAACACAGATCTCAAATTCATCCACATTCATAAACATTTGAAAATAATGGGATTCTTTACGGAGGAGTATGAGGTTCGGGCACGAGGGGAAAAAAATTTGAGGACGAGTATTTAAATATCATTTAGCATTTTGAGAATAAAATTGACATTTCAGGTTCATGAATCCAGTTCGAGTGGCAACGACAGAGTTGGATCTTCTTCTTCTGACCAGTTTACAGACTGATTGTCACTCTGCGCTAATGAGATAAAGCATCAGTTTAATATGTGCTAATCCTACTAGTAACACGTATTCTTTTCATTTTTTCTTACACCTGACCAACATATTCATCCATTTTATACATAATCCGAGAATTTATTTAAAATGTACACTATTAATTATAAACATTCAAATTCTAAAACTAAAGATGAATATGTATTTTTATAAATTTTCTATATCACCTCATTTAAACAAACAAGAATAGATATTAATATTTTCCAATTGATGTGAGAGCTGCTGAGGAAGACATGAACCAGGTGGTTGGTTTCTTTTTGTAGAATGAGACACTAGAAACAGAGCAGAGACACTTCATGTTCAAAGTTCTTTTAACATTAATTTAAAATTCATTGGAGACACAAAGAGACGAGGGTGGAAGTTAAACAAATTTGTTTTCACTCTTGAACTTTTATTGATCAGTTTTAACTCGGATCAAACCCGATGCAGAACAAGGACAAATGATTCTCTAAGTTCAGGCTGAGCAGCTGACGTTCTTGTTTTTATCAATTCAGGTTCTTCGGATCGTAGCCTGATTTTTCTTTTCAATGTTTTACTGCTTCTTACTCATGTTCCGACGTTTTCTGGAATTTCTGTAAAAGTGTCTCCGTGGAAATGAGAATAAGTGAAGTGTTGTGTGTTCAGTGTCCTGCAATAAAACATTAACTGTTGATATATTTACAGCCACTGTGTCGTTTGCCATCATTTACTGAATGAACATCAGCTGTATTGAAGAATATTTGAAACCAGAGATTGAGACATTAACTCCTTAGGAAAATGTTTACTGACGTTTATAAAGTGAGAAGTCGAGTCATTTTCTCATAGATGTATGTTTAGAACACACCTGCTGTTTTTCCGACTTCTTTCCTTTTTGAGTTCTGTCTCTTTTAACTATAGAAGTCGTGTTTTATATCAGTCAGTCAGTTTTACCTCTAGCTTCTCTCCTCACATGTCCTCAGTTTGAAACCCGGCTGGTTGTGATTTAGTTTTTAGTTCTTGTTCTCTTTTGAATTCGTCCCTCATCCCTCTCTTCTGCAGTTCGTCTTTTTTTTGTGATCGCTCTGACTCAGGTTTATAATCCCTGTTCACCACCTCAGCTTCTCTCCTGTCAGCGCTCACAACTCAACACCTTTTGTTGTAATCAGCCCTGTTGTTGGCGCAGTGTGTGTGTGTGTGTGTGTGTGTGAGAGAGAGAGATAGGTTGAGAAAAGGGTTTTCAGGTGTATTCAGCGTCTTGTTGCTGTTTTCGCCATGTGATGTTTCAGGGACATCAAAGTGCTGTTACATTTTGGTTGCTGATGGAAATTTGTACTGCTCTTTAAACAGTGTGTGTGGGTGTCTGTGTGTGTCTGTGCGTGTGTATGCTGGGCTCAGGCAGAATTCTTGCAGTGTTGTAATTTCAGGGTGGTAAAAAATATTCCCACAAGGTCACAAACAAACACAAAAGTTACCTTGACTGCAGGGGGGGGGGGGGATTCTTTTCTCATATCGTTGAAGGTCTCGAACACTTTCACAACTTGTGTGGTTCAGACTTCTAAGTTTAGAGTCTCTCGCTCTTTCTCTCCAACATGCTGGCCTTTCTGTTGAATCATCCATAACTTTTTTTATTGTCCTTAAACACTGCTTCTGCACTTATAACTTGCCTTTTCTCATTATGTTATGAATAGGGTTGCACAATTCCGGTAATATTCAAAGTTGGAAACTTTCCATGGGAATTAACGGGAATATGCAGGAATTAACGGGAATAAACTGGAAATGTTGTGGGTAATTTATACTAACTGTATTTACCTTGTCATATACAGACATAAATATAAATATTTTGTTTTGTCATAGGCTGATTTGAGCCCTGAGGAAACTTTGGGCACTTGACTATATGCTTCTGCATCGTTGTGTCATTCTTAACAAAGGTCTTTGCACAGTATTTGCAAATGTACACAGCCTTTCCTTCTACATTGGATGGGGTGAAATGTCTCCACACATGAGATAGTGCACGTGGCATTGTTCTGTAGAATAAGATGAGAAAAAAGTTTGTAAAAAAACACTGATGCAATGCCAGAGATATAAATAGTTAGCCAAACAATTGGAATCGTCTGTAAACATATTTTACAATTGATGGATAAATGAATGGAAATAGGCTAGATGAACAGATGAACAATCCTCAATCAGCATGCTAATATATTTTCCCCAGTAATATCATCGAAACTTACCTGACTAGTCCTGCACCACAGAGCTGCATGAAAGGTTGAGAAAAATCTTAAATTCCCTCTGAAGTGTTTCTGATGGAGTCTTAAGTTCTAAATGTTTGGATTATTGTTTGTCTTTGTCCAGCTCGACCTCTCTGACCCCGTGTGAGTCGTTTCTGCTCCTTAGTTTCCACATGAAGCAGCAGTTATCGGAAAACGATTCTGCTTCACTTAACACAATTAGACCTTTTCTCGTTTTTTCTCTCTTTCGGTCTCATTAGCTCGATAAGAAACCTGCTGATTCAGCCGCCATCGTGTTTCTGTGTGTTTACTTTCAAGGATTTAAGATTTAACTTCCCGCAGCAATAAAAAGATCAGTTTGGATTTTGGGAACTTTCTCCCAATCTCCTTATTTTCACTCCTCCGTGTCCTCCTGCTTCCATCCCTCCCTCTTCATCTCCTCTTCCTTTTATATCTCTTTAGATTTGTGCGTCGTAGTTTTTTTCCTATTGCGCTGCTGACAGAGGCATTATGTTTTTGATGAACTGATACGATTTTCATGGTCGGATGTCAAAGGTCAACGCTGTGACCTCATGAAACAGCAGGTAGTTAATTCTAGTATTACTTCTTCTCTCTGTCCTTCCTCTCCTCCTCCTTTTCCCTCAAAAGAACTTCAAAGGAGAGAGAGAAAGGAGGGAAGATGGAAAATGAAGAAGAAATGTGCGAGAAAAACCGAGTACGAGGAGGAGAGAAAACTGATCAGGCTAATAGTGGAGGAGGAGGAGGAGTGGAGCTGAGCACGAGGGAGGACAGGGCAAGGCGGAGGGGGAGGTGCAGAAGTTAAACAGATGGGATTATAGACCGAAGCAGCAGGAGGGAGGAGGAGGAGAAGAGTGATACTATTGTATGTATCTGTATATTGCCCTAATGAAATGAATGCTCTTTGATTATCAGCAGGAGGGAACAAATACGTGTTCACAGTTGAACATGTCAAATTAATCCTGCGTGTAATCCACACTGTCGGCTCCACAACTGCACATTCTTCTTCTTCTGCTCTATTACCTGCACGCTCTGTCAGAACAAACACAATCTGGGCGTCAGTTCATCCACTGTTTCACTCCTGCGCCTAATTTCTGTCTTCTCCATCTGTATTTGTTGCATCTCGCTGCGATGGGAGTTCACTTTCCAGTCAGGCGTCTCTCCGGACGGCTCGCACCTCCCGTCTTTCAAATGAACAGACGGAATCAAAGAGCGAGGCTCAGAGTGGATTCATGTCTGGTTTGATCTTTGGTCGTTTGCTCCATTCGGAAGTAGATTTTCGAGAAATTAAAGATCTTAGTTTTGTATTCCCACTTCAACTTTATCTTTCGAGGTTAACATGAACCCTGGAGTCGTCTGATGTAACGATCCCGAGAGTCATCAGTTGTTTCTAATGTCAATGAATCTAAAGAAAGTTATAAATTGACTGGATGAAAATAGCTTCAACATTTCCTCCTCCCTCCTTAAAGACATTCACCATCAGGACTGAAACTAAATCCTCCACATTTGTTTGCCCGCTATCTTCCTCATCTCTTCCTCTTCAAACATCCTCTCATCCTCAGGCTCAAAGAATACCCTCCCTCTCTCTTTCCTCTGTGGCTCTTTATTTTCTCATTTCTTCCTCGGCTTACGCTTAAGTCGATTTTTGTAAATGTGCTCGAATTGTGAATGAAGAAGTTGTTTTCACTTCAGGTCCTGAGCCCTTATCTCACGAGTCCCCCAGACACGCTCGTGTTCTCCGTCAAAGCCTCCAGTTTGTTCCGGAGAATTCGGTCCAATATTTTCCAAACCCTCCGAAGCCTCCAGGTTTAACAGAAGCAGGTGAGCATGATGAGAAAACCACCTTATGACACACGGGATTAGGAAATTAAAAACCGTCACAGGAATGACGTCTCACAGACGATTTCCTCCAATTACCACAACTCCTGTCTGTCCCCTGGAGACGTCCGTCCCGGAGGAGACGTGCATTGATCTTTGTTCCGATGAACAGCTCGGATTCACAGCTTTGAAGCAGGAGTTTCCCACTGGGAGATTTGTCAGAAGAAGAAACGTTTCTGTTCCGATGCCTCGACAGTGTCCCTCTTAAACTGGATCTCCATCTGCAGGAGAGCTTCGGGTGATCTGAGCGTGACCTGCAATTAATCCAGAGTGAACATGTAGAGGAATTCTCAGCCCAACCCGATCACACCCACAGATCCCTTCAGCGTTTCTGTGAAACTGGAAGTAATCATATCTTACTGTTCAGATCTATGCCACATTTTAATGGGTCCTTTACTGGCCCACTTCCATATCTCCACCAGGTTTGGTGGAAACGGACAGAGGTGAAAACATAACCCGTTCAGTGGAAGTAATAATGTTTGTGCTCCATTCGTGTGCGTCGGCTCACTTTGAAAGGAGAGATACTCGCTGCATCTCGGGAGATAACATGAAACAAATATTCTCATTACAGGATCCTCTCCGTGTGTCTCCCAGCTGGGATTGGACTGTCTGCAGAGTAATGTCCTCCGACCTCTCATCCTTCATCTCAGGGAAAATGTTCCTGTGCGATTACAAACACGACTGGAGGAGAAACGGTGACGGATGCGACAACAGAACTTCACTGGCCTCATGAATGCCAGCGGCTCAGTTCATCTCTGTGGAGAAACTCATTAAAATCTGGTTCAAACTTTAATGATCCAGAGAGGATGAGTTCAAACGCAGGCACTCAGAGTCCTGCACGGGCCTGTTTCTGCAAACCTGCCCCCCCCGCAGAGCTCTGTACCAGACCCCGCCCCTTATCGCAGATTCAAATCTGTCCCGAGACCCGATCTGCCAGCTGTGATCAAACACACGCGGTAATTATTTGAGCTGTTTAGCTTCATGCGCTCCCGTTCGCTTACGACTGCCTGGTGAGTGCCCTCTAGTTGAATTATGGGTTAATAGTCCAGGCAAAGTAGCGTTTTACGACCGACTAATTGTAAAAGAATTTTTTTCAGCATAGATCATTTGTATGAGGTGTCCAGAACAACATACTAAAAGATCTGCTGCGACTTCAAACTCTTCTTCAGTCGATAAACAGACTCTCTAACTTCAACTGAACAACAAACTATGAAATCACCAAGCTCCTGCTCCTCCGAGAAACTACGGTGGCCTTCACGTGACAAAAACATGAACGCCGCTCAGCCAGTGTTTGGTTCGTGTGATTAGAAACACGGTCGACTCAGAGTCTTTCTCCAGAGAGCATGTCCATTTTCCTTTATAGTCCAGGCAAAGTAGCCCATTTTGGAGCCAAAAATAGAAGTAATTGTAAAAGAATTTTTTTCAGCATAGATCATTTGTATGAGGTGTCCAGAACAACATACTAAAAGTCCTAAGAAATCCTAGTTGAGGAAATATGTTTAATTCTCATCAATGTGTGCCAATAAGGCCCGGCAACAACACACCCCAAAAAGACTATTTTTTTCCTTTACTCCAATCAAAATAAAACTTTACACAATGAAAGTAACCATGAAACGTAACATTTTTTGTATTACAAGTTTCTTTTGAAATGAATTTGACAAGCACATGAGCTCCACACTCATTGAATATGTCCTAATTTGCATAGGCAAACACCATTCATATGTATTACAAATACATACATAAATTCATTTTCAAAAGAAACTTGTAACTTTCATTGTGTAAAGTTTCATTTTGATTGGAGTAAAGGAAAAAAATAGTCTTTTTGGGGTGTATTGTTGCCGGGCCTTATATGAACACATTGATGAGAATTAAACATATTTCCTCAACTAGGATTTCTTAGGACTTTTAGTATGTTGTTCTGGACACCTCATAGAAATAATCTATGCTGAAAAAAATTATTTTACAATTACTTCTATTTTTGGCTCCAAAATGGGCTACTTTGCCTGGACTATAATGGAAAGTGGACATGCTCTCTAGAGAAAGACTCAGAGTCGACCGTGTTTCTAATCACACGAACCAAACACTGGCTGAGCGGCGTTCATGTTTTTGTCACGTGAAGGCCACCGTAGTTTCTCGGAGGAGCAGGAGCTTGGTGATTTCATAGTTTGTTTTGTTCAGTTGAAGTTAGAGAGTCTGTTTATCGACTGAAGAAGAGTTTGAAGTCGCAGCAGATCTTTGTCCTTGTGATCCGTCTGGAATGTTCCCGCCGCTGCTGGTGCGTGAACAATAAATCAGAAAAACAAATGAGCGAGCGACAGAACAATGTTTCATTTTTGGTCGGCAGATAGTTTGGGGAGATGGATGAGAAGAGGGTGACCTCTGCTGAGAAGAATGGAGGTCGAGCGAGGCCTTGTGTCTGTGTCGCTGATGCTTATCCGTGTGTGCAGGTGTCTGAGCAGGTGCTTAACAACAACAGACACCTGGAGCCTTGCTTCTTCAATGCTTCACTTCTTCTTCTCTGGAGGGAAAAACAAACTGTGCAGATGGAGATGAAGACCAAGGCTGACCCGTCTTTTCCTCTGAAGGAGGAACAAAGTTGCAGCGAAGTAGAAACAAACAGAATTATAAACCGGGATAACGAGCGCCACCTCCGTGACTCGGTGAAGATTCAGGCAAAGAAAGATCAAAAAATCCTAGATGAGGAAGAGGAGGCAGATGTGGAAGAGGAAATTGAAATAGTAACTTTTGTAAGATGTAGGCAGAAGAGAAAGTGCAAAGGGATTTATCAGCTGCCAGAGTGCGTCGGCTGTGTTCATCCATAAGGACGAATTCATATTAGATTAAGCTGACGTGCTGCTGATATCATTGGCCTTTTATTAAAACTCATAAATCAGCAGTCGTAGTTGTTCCCCCTGCGATTCTCACGATAACAGGCGCTGGAATATTTGAATTTTATTTCCTCCCAGGATTTTGACTCTAAAACGTTTGAATATGTTTAGTGTGAAAGAGGATTTAAAGATTTTAAAACGGGACCGAAGCTCCAGAGAAACAAAAAATAAAACTGTCAACAGGAACAAAGTGTCTACACTCACAGTTTCAGGTCTTATGTGGGATATGAAGAGAGGAGGAAGTTTAAAAACCAACTTGTGTCGACCTTGAGGTGACACAAGGGAAAAAGAATCAATAAAGTCACGAGAGTTCATCTCCCCAAATGTTTCAATCATAGACTATAAATAAAAACTCTCCACAAAATAAGCTGAGATATCCTGAGTAGAGCTTCAGGATCGATAGTTACTGAGGATTAAACCCGGCTGTAAACTAGAGTTCACACGTCCACCAAGGTCCAGCTGTCCCCATATGAAACCACATCGGTATTTACTACATCCATGTTTTTATTTGGATCAAGTCACTCCCTCATAAATATCAACCCTCTAAAAAAAATTTCATCAAGCTCCATCAATCATGCTCTGAGAAATCTGTGAAATAAATCAGCTGAGATTGAAATCAAAGAACAATATATTATATTATAATTTAAAATGAAATGCGAGTAATACAATGTGTGTGTGTGTGTGTGTGTGTGTGTGTTGGTTGTCGGACAATCCACAACTCTATCATTCCACCACGGTTAGAAGAATGACCTCGGCTGCTTCGACACTGTCAATATCAATATCTGTCTCATTTATATCCATTACAGCACAAAGATAGAGAGAGAGAGAGAGAGAGAGAGAGTGTGTGAAGAGTGTGTATGTGTGTGTGTGTGTGTGTGTGTGTCAGCAGCGCAGTGCCGCCCGTTGTTTCCTCCGTCGACACGTCAGTGCCGGAGGAGAGATGGATGACCCAGAGAGAGAGAGAGAGAGAGAGATGGACGGTAGAGCGAGCGAGGAGCAACTGATTGGTCGATCGCCCAGAGACAGCAGGAGAGGAGACGGTGAGCTGATCTGAGGTCAGCGGACGAGTCCGACCTCCTGCTGCTTCTTCAAATGTGAAACACAAATTAACGTCTGAAACCATGAACAGAGACAGTTCAGATTCATGAGTTCTGTGGGAGGAGCTGAAGTATCGGGGGGGCTCTAACCTGTGGCTTCTCTGGACTTATCTTAGCACGATGGTGCTAGAACCTTCGCCTGCTCTCTCACTCTGTCTCAGGTCTGTAGTTCACTGTCTCTGTCCAAATAAGAAAATTATAATAATGACGATAATTATACAATTCATAATGAACTTTATTCATGTCACAAAATGATTGAATTATCGTACATTACGTGACTTTTATCGTCTTACACGATCCTACGAATCCGATAATCATCAGCTGTTAACGCTGCTCTGATTGTGTGGGTCATTGTTAGGAAGTGACGATGACTCATGAAGAAGAAAAGGTCTCAGATCCCAGTGTTTCTGTGACTAAGACAAAATCATAATTACACCCTAGATGAATTATTACGTGTCACTTTGACCTTAGAGCATCACCAGCCGTGTCGGTTCATTTTAATTAAAGATCACAGGAAACCAGGCAACAGGTTATTATCACATGTATTCTGACACAGAGAGAGAGAGAGAGAGGGTGAGAGAGGGAGAGAGAGAGAGAGAGAGAGAGCTGGAGGCAAGGTGACGGTGGACAGGAGGGTGAGAATGATGGTGTCTCCGGGGTGAGGAGGACGGGTGGAGACGGAGGTCATAACAGGAACTCGGCCGGGAAGTGGAACAAAACTGATTTGGCTCGGAGCGCCGATGATGTCATTACTCCAGGTTTTCTTCCCGGGTCAGCGACAGCTTCAACAGCAACGACGACACTCGCAGAACAAACAACAACCTCCACCACCCCCCCACCCGTGTGTGGGTCTCTTCTTCCTGTGCAGCCGAAAAAATGAAGAAACTAGATCAAAAATTCCTTAATAACTCAGGTTGTTTCGTCCAGAATCTGCTGCATTCGGTTTCGAGAGTTACTTAGTTTTTCACGTGGGCCTGATCCTCCAAGAAAAACCTCCTGATCTTTTAGTTTTCTAATCGTTTGCTCTCTCTCTCTCTCGTTCTTTTCAACATTTACATTATATTCCTCCTTTACACAGTATCATAAATCACCTGAGGACACCGACCACATTCATCTCGACACCTCATCCTCGGCCTCCATCCAGTCTGTGCCAATGTTAAACACTCGCGCCACTTCCTGTCAGTCACATGGCGCCGCTCCATCCTCTTTCCTTTCATCTCGAGGCCAAAGTGACCGAAAGTCTGAGTCAACCTGCCACTTGAGCTGATGGAGTTTCCACTCCATTTGCCAGGAGTCAAACTGCCACAGCTATCAGCGTGTTTACGGCAGCGGATTCACCGGCTCGTCTTGAGGTTCACCTCCAGAGTGTCCTCCACCCACCTCGTCTCGGGGGGGGCCCTCTCAGGCTTTCAGCTCCATGGGGATCTGAAGTGTTATTCCCTCGGCTCGGAGGCGTCAGTAAAACCTTTCATGACTGTGAAGCCACTCAGCCGTGACTGATGCACAGAGATTAAAGGGTGAAGTTTGAGATCTCTTTTGTATCAAAGTTGTACAATTTCATGACATTTCAGTTTTTTCTTTTTATGACAAAGTGCCTCAAAGCGTTCATTTCTTGGATGTGACTCCAACTTGTAGCTTTCCATGTGTATTTGGGTGGATGACATGACGCATGATTTTTCTGTAACTAAGTGTGAATGTCTATTTAGATGCATTTAACCACTTAAACAACACATGGATGTGATGCATATTATGGTACTTTGTTTTAAACTTATGATTTTGTATGAAATATCTGTTATGTTTTGATTATATTTTAAGCTGAATATGCAAAATGTCCTGCGGTGTGACCGTAACATAGGTGAAGCATTAAACTTACATATTAACAAAATAAACCAGAAATATCTGGAGCAGGTAATAACTGCCTTGGCCTTATATTGTATATAATGAATTTATTAATATTAGGTTTTAATATGCACAAAACTAGTATATTAGTATTTACAGCAAAATAACTTTTGTAACACAAATGCTGTCCTGTGGCGTGACATGGAAAATCAGATTTTTGAAACGGCAGTTACATGGACAACTATAGGGGCCCTTAGTTTATTCCACTACCAGGAAGCCCCCCAGATGTTGGAATGTACTGTGTATGTTGAAAGGTGACTGTTAACCTCTGATTAATTTCATAAATTTCACTCTTTCAATCAGAAAATGAATGTGTGATTTTTCGAATGTCTGTAGTTAAAAAATTGTTTAAAAAAAAAGTGTAAACAAAAATTTCAATTTTTTTTTTTTAAATTGAATTAAACATATTAAGGTTAAACTGTGTTATTTTTCAGTTAGCATAATAGCTAAGGTCAGTCTTGTATAGCAATGACTCAAAATGATGAAAATGTCCTGCGGTGTGACGGCCGGTCACACCGCAATGAAATTATACAAAAAATCCACGGGACACTAGCAGTTTAAAAAAATTCAGCATTTGAACATTATAATTTCATAAAACTGTAATCCTCATTAGAACTTTATTAAAAAAACACTGTTTCACCCTTATTTGTCAACTACCCATTTATCTATGAATCTATAAATGTAGAAAATAACTTTCCTGTATCTCCACCCCCTCAGCCGACTAAGCTAATAATATGTTTCTAACATTAGCTTCCTGATCAGTAGCTCCCCTTCCTTCTCCTCTGAAACATCTCGTAAAGCTTCGACCACACAAGGTTTCTCAGAGGTTTTTAAAACTCTTCATGGACACGATAACAGAGTAAAACACACGATTTTCATTGGTGGGAGGTTAGGACTCTGAAATGATGACAATTCAAAACGTGTCCCTCAGTTTCCCCCCCCCCCCCTGCCACCACCAGAGCTCAGCTTCATCTGAAAACCACAGAGAATCACTTTCACTCACTGAAATTGAAAACGCTGCAGCAGCTTCTCAACCGTCTGTGTAATCTCCGCTGCTGAAACACAGCATATTGAGTTTCTGCCCCCCCCCCCCACGAGGGAATCTGTCAAACTCCCGCCGAGTCGCTGCTCGGTGACACCTGGTTTCTCTGCTTAACGACGGCGGCTTCGCGGCGCTGCCGAGGATTTACTGTCGCTCAGATTCTACTGGATTCTGCTGCTGATCAGTCAAAACTGAAGTGAAGACACTTTAGTTTCTCCTCCTTTTTGCTTCCTGTTTCCTCTCACAGGTTGTTGTAGGTTATTAACTCTACAGTGTTGAGTTTTCCTTTATATATATACACACACAGAAAATTGCTGCCTTAGTTTTAATAAATGTTCGAAAAACCCCTTTTTCCTTTTTATTGCTGCACCTTCCATAAATTTGAATATTTTAAAAACTCATGTTGCTCTTGAATTTAAATGAGGCTCAGTGGGTTTGGAAAAATAAAGCTGCTGCCTGTAGCTGCTGATTATTTAAATGAAAGAACCAAACAGATAAATATCTTAGTTGAAACTGGAGCTTTCTGCTGGTTCAGTGTCTGGGACTCACAAGGGGAAGATCTTTGTTTGTTTTTTCACTCGATCCTTCAGCTGCTACAGACCTGCAAGACATGTCTGTGATTCTCTCTCGTTACAGTGTTACTCCGCTCGCCTCTGCAGTTTTGGGGCCGAAGTTATTGAACTGTGACGTGAGCAGAGATGGAAGTGGGCCCCAGGGGACACCATCTCCTCCACACCCCACTGCCGAAGCAGGTCATGTGGAGCCCAACTAAGACAAACTGACAAATATTGTTTGAAGAGTTCCACTCTCCACTGACTCAGTACAGACACGTAGACCCCCTGCAGACAAGCCGCCTCCTTCCATGAGATGTATGAGATAGAGAGGAGCCCCCCCCCAGGCCCAGATCTGGAGGAGAGGGCAAGGAAGCCTTTGAAAAGTAGAACATATCTATTATCCATCATACAACTTGTAGTTACATGAGATATATATTCAGGCTCAAACAAGAATTCAGGAAACGTATGTCTGTGCCGTCACATCATCGTCCTCTTGGGACTCTTCTGCATTTGAACGCTTTAATTTGCACAGACAGGGGTTGATTTTTCAGTCTAAGCTAATATGGTTGCTCCTCTGGGGACCTCCTCTGCTCCGGGACCTCCTGCTGCTCGTGGACCTCCTCTGCTCCGGGACCCCCTGCTGCTCGTCCTGCCTTCAGTCTCCAAGTGTCCCTCAGCTGCCACGGGGGGGCACAGCAGGAGGTCCGAGGGTTCAGAGGCGTTAACGTGGAAATCCTTCAGACGCGGAAACTCAAACATGTAATTAAATCCAGACCCACAGCAACATGGACTTGATAATCCCAAATGAGTTGTTTACTCCACCACATGCAGCTTCCTCTTGAAGCCTTTATGTCACTGGCAGGGTTCCACTGGCTGAGGGTTGGCACAGTTCCCGATGATGTGCACGTCATGGGAAACCACCGGTAAGAGGGAAAGGTCTTGTACCATCCTATTGGTGACCCCCACTGAGGGGACAGACACGCCTCTCGCTGCCAGTGAGGGACAGTGACCGAGTAGAGGATCATGTGGAACCCGTCCACAGCACAAACAGTTTATCAAAACTTTATCAAACCCCCAAAAATGCTCAGAGTTGTATGACCTGAAGTCAATTTGTTTCGACAGAATCGGCCTCGTTCAGTTCCTTTCTCGTCAGGTCTCTATTTTTAAATCTCAAAGCGACACCGTGGAACTTCTCCTGATCAACAGCGCCAACGATTTCAAAGGAAGCGACGGTGCATTGAACATTCCAGTCATTCTTGGCGTTCCTGTGGAAGAATCCTCCGAGGTACGTGTTAAATACTTGAAAATATACTTGATGTAGAGTTTGTGGAAAACATCAAATACAAAAACTCCATAACATTTTTAAAGTTCAATTTAAATAACTACGCTGCTGTGATTCATTTCCAGGAATGAAGACCGGCCCGCCTTGTTTTCCAATCACGACCTCCTTTGATTTCCATCCTTCACTTCGGATCGGTAAGCACTCTTTCTGTTGATGTCTCTACGGCAGAGTCCAGCTGCTCCAAATCTGCGAAGCAACAGGACTGAAGAACCTAAAACTCTAAACACCTTAAACCCAGAGTGAAAAAAGCATGCAGAGATTTTTCATTCTCCCTTTCTGAGGCGAGACCAAACTAAACACATTCTCCTGATACAAATGTAAAGTATTTTTGAAACTACACTAACTCAGAGTTGGTCTGTGATAAACAGGCGACTTGTCCTCTCGTCCAGTTTCAGTCCTCAGCGAGAGTCGGGGACTGGCTCCATCTTCCCATCATCGGTGTAGATGATGGATGGATGGATATATGCTATGTGGCTGAAGGTTGCCCTAGAGTACACGCAGTACACGTCTTGAGTGTCGGTCGGTGAGTTTGCGTCGTGATGAATCGTTTGCGGTCGGGTCTGGAAGACGTGGGTGCAAACCAGGCTTGAGTCTGTGTTTCATGCCCCGTGTAGTTGTAGCTGTGTACTTGATGAATTTGATTTTATTTTGTTCCTAAAAAGTGCAGTGGCTCTTCTAACTCCACTGAGCCTCACTGGCACTTGTTCCAGCTCCTGTACATGTACCAAACTCTCCTTTTTATCTGTGTTTGACAGATTTTTACATTACACAGGAGATGTGACGCTGGCGACAAGAGAACGAAACACAAAGCGGCTCTTTTGTAGCCACAGAGATACATCAGGTATGCGACTGAACCGCTGCCTGATTTACTGATAACACAAACTAAACCCCCCCCCCATGAGACTGATGTTTAGTTTGCAGAGTCTGATTCGGGGAAATGACACCGGGAGGAGTGGCTGTGTTTAACCAGCGTGTGACGTATTTGGGTCGATTAGGTTTCCTCCCTGTCAGTGGAATGTGATAATGTCGCAGGTCTGAAGTTGTGTTTTTGTCTCCGTGAAGTTGTGTTTATTGATGTCGCTGCCTGTTATCTGGGAGTCGACCTGAGGAGCCCTTCTTCAGCAGCACTGATGCGTTCGGGGGGGGGGGGAGTCTGTCGTCCTGGCAGCAGACACGAGTCTCATCTCTCACTGTCCTTCCTCCTCTGTTAAAAATCGATTTGCACCTTGAAGCTCGTCTAACATGAAGATGAGAAGATTCATTCACGTCTCAGTGGAACTTATACTTATTCCTGCCCAGTTCTCTGGGGATGACGCCCCCGGACGACAAGCATGCACTGACGCTTTTAAGGTCAACTCCCTGCAATATGCTGCTGACCACTAGTGGGCGTACCAAGACAATAATCTGTGGATAAAGACACAACAAGCGATGGGGAAGTAGGTTGTATTGCACGGGACTTTTGAATGCTGCTCAGATTCTAGTTCCTTTATATTTGTACTAGGGTTGCAAAATTCCGGGAATATTCAAAGTTGGAAACTTTCCATGGGATTAAACGGGAATTAATGGGAATATACGGGAATTAACGGGAATAAACTGGAAATGTTGTGGGTAATTTATACTAACTGTATTTACCTTGTCATATACAGACATAATTATAAACATTTTGTTTTGTCATAGGCTGATTTGAGCCCTGAGGAAACTTTGGGCACTTGACTATATGCTTCTGCATCTTTGTGTCAGTCTTAACATAGGTCTTTGCACAGTATTTGCTAATGTACACAGCCTTTCCTTCTACATTGGATGGGGTGAAATGTCTCCACACATGAGATAGTGCACGAGGCATTGTTCTGTAGAAAAAGATGAGAAAAAAGTTTGTAAAAAAACACTAATGCAATGCCAGAGATATAAATAGTTAGCCAAACAATTGGAATCGTCTGTAAACATATGTTAGGATTGATGGATAAATGAATGGAAATAGGCTAGATGAACAGATGAACAATCCTCAATCAGCATGCTAATATATTTTCCCCAGTAATATCATCGAAACTTACCTGACTAGTCCTGCACACTACAGCAGGCCTCAATAGCCCTGCTGTAGAGTGAAGGATGCATTCCATACATCTTTAAAATAGAGTTTTGAATGAATTTTTTATTGCTCAGCATTGAATTTGCGTAGTTGTTTTTTTTTTTCAAAATTCCCCAAATTCCCGAGCTAAACTTCCCATGGAAACTTTCCGCCCCTTTGCAACCCTAATTTGTACTGTACAAAACTAGATCCTGTGTGGGATTGTTGGGCCAAACGAGGATTCTGGGAAGCAGCTCCCTTTTGTTCTCTCCTGGATTTAAGATTCAACCAACTTCCTTGCACTCGACAGCTCTCAGTCGAGGTGACCTTGACACAGTCAGATCAACAGGATGCGACGGCTCAGGCCAGTTCCCAGAAGCTAATCTCTTCGCCGGGGGGCTCGGTCCCTTTTACCTCGATAAGCGAAGGTAAACAGCGAGAGAGTGAAAACCACAGCAGGCGACAAACTTTCCCTGAGTCCTCGAAGGTTCCGACGCAGCCGACAGAAATAGAGCCGCCGAGGTGCAGAGACGGCTAATAAGGCGTCAGCAGAACATCACAACGAGACAACACACGGTGAAGACTATCTCTCAATTGCTGCCACTATCTGCTACGACACACACACACACAAATAATTAAAGAGAACACACTTTCAAAGAGGCAGAGACTCACGACAGACACGCAAACATCTCCCAAAGTCCCAGACTGCAACAAAAACACGTCTCATCCAATCGTGTGATAGATATAAGCTTTTTATCTGCCTCATTTTGTTTCACACACACACACACACACACACACACACACACACACACACACACACACACACACACACACACACACACACACACACACACACACACACACACAAACACACACAGTTTGCAGTTCAACACAAACAGCTGCAGGAGCTTGTGTTGGATTCTTTAACAGCTGCAAGTCTGACTCTGAATTTCACTTCAAAATAAAAGACCTGCTGGAGCTCAGAAAAATAAAGGACGCTTTTATGAATCTGTCAAAATAAAAGCTCCAAATGATCCACAGAGTTGGACGTCCCGATAATGAGGCCGTCCATCCCCCATAATGCTTAGGGAGGGAGAACGCTGAGTGCTGACATGTAGAATCATTTTTTTTGTGTTCTGATCATTAAAATACCTGAAATATAATCGTTTTGAAACAGAATTTAATGCATATTCTTCTTTTCTCATTCATTTAGTCTCAGCCGGACACGACAGGATCAGAAGCGTTTGTTTTAAACATGCCTGACACATTCGTACGGAGCGGCGCTGTGTGATCCTTTCATCCTGTCATTACCAGCTTTCATCTGCTCCACTTGCGTCGAGCCTCAGTATCACACGGCGTTTGATATGCGAAGCTTCAAGCTGTTAAAACCTCGAATCAATTATTGACAAAAGAGAAGGAGGGAGTTTGATCAATCAGAGCCACTCACTCGGATCAGCGGGAGCGGCGTCCAGACCTTTAAGAATTCATGCCGAGGTGCATTGAAGTTATTTGAGCATAAAACAAATAACGGTATGTGATTTATGGTTATTTTAGTTTAAACCCACAGAAAGAAGCTCCTCCTCTCCCCCGCGGCTCCTTCTCTCTCCCTGTGTTATCATTAGCTGCTTCTGATGTGGAGGATTCCAGGGAGTGTTTAGATTTTAATGAAAAGAATAAATTGAATGTGTGTGCTTCAGCGCTGCAGCCAGACGTGGGCGGGTCAGGGTGGACGGTGATGGGATTGCAAAGCTGCTGTGGGCTCGCTGCTTGTTGTCAGATGGTTTTCAAACGTTCCTGTGAACATGTTCCCTCCCACAAAGTCCTGATCACCTGCTGGTTTTTCCGCCTCTAATCTTCCGCCTTTTATTCTTCTGCATGAAGCTGATCACCGGAGCTCAGGCTGCTCAACTTCTTCCTCAGCCGAAAAACAAACTTTGATTCACGACTCACAAAGCTTCATGACTCTCTGGGTTTATTCCGATGTATTTTCATGGTTAGGCTCATTTCTGGCGTGTTGATTTTTTCCTAATATGTTAATGATTTATGTCCCACTCGTCCATTGTTTTAATATTCACCTCCAGACAAAATCCTTGAATTGGTCCTTGACTCCTTCACAAGACAGTAAAGACAGTATTAAAAACAGCAGCATGAGTCATGAGAATATCAGGATGTAATTAAAGCTTTGCTCTGGAACACTGATCCCTCAGGGGGGGGGGAGAATTTAAAGACGTCTAAAGAATCTCAATCATGACAGAGAAAGATCATCCTGAAGAACTGTCCGGAGTTTGTAATCTCCTCTCTGAGGATTCACTTTAGTTCTGCAGTTAATTCATCTGTTTAACTCGGTCACACTCCGCAATAACTTCTCATTAGACTTTAGCTGTTTATTATTAAATCTGTTGTTTTAATCCACTTGGAGCTGAAACTCTATATTCTACTTTCTGACTTTGGATCAGCGAACAGAGAAGGTTTGGGAGGATTTCTGAGGCAGGTTGATTTCATTGTCTAGTTCCTTAAAAGGTTTTGTTTCGGACATTTCTGGCGTTCGATCTTTTTCTACATGACTTTAACTAAACCAGAGTCGTCCTCTTGAGAAAAAATGAAAAAAACCTCTGCTGGATAAAATATGAGTCGACTCCTTCTCCGACTTGTGCGTCTGTTTTCATTTGTGTTTACTAAGCAGAAGGGAAAAGGTTTGAATTATGTTCTAATTTCAGTTTGATTTTCCCTCTGAGTTGCAGCCTGCTGGCGTCTGATGTGACAGAGAAATAGCTGCACGGTATTTAATGTCTCGGCAGTTGCCTCCCTCCTCACCTCTCTGTCGCCTCCGGTCCCATCAAACTGCTCAGGAAAATAAATGACCGGAGCCATAAAGCAGAAGGAAGCGCGAGCAGCGTCGTCAATAAACGCTCTGCATGATTTCCCCCAGACGCTGAGCAGCGGTTCGGCGAAACGACTCGTTTCTATGGTAATTGTGAGACGTTTGATTCTGATGTGACAATGTGCCATTTCCTGTCGGCGGTAACGTTTCCCCCGACTGTGTCACATGCAGCGAATCAGCTTCACTGGAAACCAAACGCTCGTCGCCTCGTTCACATCAAACCTGACCTGAATGTGACATTCTTACCCACAGCCCCGGAGTTTCAACCTCAGACTGTTGATGAAAACAGACGCAGACTCAGAGGCCGGGAAGTGAAGCTAATGCAGAAGTGTCAGAAACCTGCATTCTGTGTACTGACCAGCAGAGGGCGACTCCGCTGGTTGTTTCTATAGACGTCATTGAGAAAATGACTTTTACACTTCTCACTTGATTTATAAGGTCAGTAAACATTTTCCTAAGGACTTTAAAGTTTCCCAGTTGTGTGTTTTATTTTCTGTTTACACTTTTTTTAGTAATTACTTTTTGGTGGACGTGTAGTTTTACTTTTGTTTATCACTTTTTTTCCGTTTTCCTCGTAGGGAAGACCGACACATTACCAGACTCGCAGTGACAGATTCTCTCTCTCCTCATGTTCCTCACTGCAGCAGCGATGATGATGAGGGTGATGATGAGGATGATGGTAACCTTCCTCGTGTTACATTTCTGCACATGCAGATACAGATCACAGTTTCCCACCAGCTGATGTCGGGGGTGTGATCTGATTAGATCGTCCGGCTCCATCAGACCTGAGTTAAACGGTTTAGTGCTGAGTCACTTTCACCGTGTCCGTCCAGACTCTGGAGTAAAAAAAACAAAACCTCGGCGTCGTTCTGAAGCTTCAGGTTGAAGATAATTACCGGCTGACGACCTGGGAACCTTTATCTGACATTATCTACATGGCATTTCTGCGCTATTTGGAACAGGATAAACAGGAAGCCCAGCGGGAGACAGATGAGGGATGACACATGACAAAGGTCATGGCAAAGGTCACATGTCGGCCTCGAACCTGTGACGTCAGGGCTTCAGTGACCTGGGCCTGGCGTGACCCGACAGCCTGTAAGAACACGAGAGGACTAGAGACAAACCTTCGTCTTCCCTTTTCTTTTGGGTTTCTTTGGCATAACCTTTGCTGAGTAAACCTTCAGCTGATTGGCTGCAGAGATAACAGTGAGGGAAAATGTCACAGTGTAATAAAGGTGCGAGTCTTGTCGGATCTTTTATTTATGCGTTTGTTTACTCGGAAGGAAGTTCCATCGTCTTCATCAAGACCTTCCTCTCGTTTCTGTTTGAATGACTCCAGATGTGACCTCTGGTGAACTGATCAGAAACATGGTGTGTGTCTGTGTGTGTGTGTGTGTGTGTGTGTGTGTGTGTGTGATCGAACGCCAGATGCTTCACATTCCCTCTTCAAACACTCTATACATTTCCCATGTATTTGCCTGTGCAGTGATTTGAGTCATGAATGTTATTGTGTGTGTGTGTGTGTGTGTGTGTGTGTGTGTGTGTGTGTGTGTGTCAGTATGTAAACACCCATCAACCAAAGGTCATCTCAGACATTGGCAACTGATCGTTGTCAGCTATGACAGTTGGGTGCCGTGGCAACACACACACACACACAAACACACACACACACAGTGTTTTCTTGGCTGCAGTTTTTGATGCATAATCATCAGCAGAACACCAATCCTGAATATTAATGAGCTTGTAAACGTTCAGACATTTGAATGCAGTGATGTATAATTGGTTGGGCGTGTTTGTGTTTACATTCGGACAAAAGAGTCGTGAAAAACAACCACAACACCTGCAGAGGGTTTATAAACACGACCAATAACTTTATATATGATCACTGACTGTATATAACGTCTGAGCTGTCAATCAGTGATTATCAAATAACTAAATAAAACTAAACTTATCAGAATCATGGATCCTGGAGCTGAAAACAAACGTCTGTTATTTTCAGCTGATTAGAAACGAATGGAACAGAAAACCTTTGAATGGACTCAGCTGATGGTCACGTGGCTCAATCAGCCTGGGGCCCACAGCAGGTTGTGTAGCTTCACGTCACAATGTTCTGCAGGCTGATCCATAACCAGCTTCATTATTCACATGACAATCTGTGAACGCCACAACTCAATACTTTTAAGTGGAAGACAGATCGAAGGGCAGAGATGTTCACATGATGCTGTGACCCAACTTTCATCCCGTGGCTGATAAGAACGTAGAGTGAAAACCATCTGTAGAGGACTTCCTCTGCAGCATCTCTAATCTTTATTTATACTCCCTCGGTCAACATGACGGAACATCGCAGGTGCCCCCCCCCCTCCAGCTCCTCCTCGCTGATGAATCCAGACTCTAACTCCTCGGGATGCTCCAGTGAAGCGGAACATTACAGCGTCTGGGAAAACTTGAAGACGGTAAGATGAGAGAACAAGTTATTGATCCAAACAAGGAGAAGTGTCTGTGAAACTCAGGAAACACGAACCAGGAAGATTCACACGTGGAGGAGAAGAGATTCTTCAGATAAACCGTGACCCAGAAATACAGAACAGGGAATCAGATCAACCAGTCGACAACTCACATGTGAAGTGAAATTCCTTTGTGTCCAAAAATGACACGTCTCGGTTTTAAAACATTACTGTTGCTATGGTTACGTCTGGCGGCCGTCCACGTGTCTCCAGGGCTAAGGACGATCATAAACTTCCTCCATGTTAGCCAATGGGACTTAAATATCAAGTAGACAGTCAATGTTTGTCAAAGATGGTTTCTTCCATTTTACGAAGTTCTTATCACACTGGTGTTTGTTCAAGTGTTCATGTCTCTGATAAGTTTGGTTTGAATTAGTTATTTGATGAGACTGACTCACGATTGGTCGAGTGTAAGAGACGCACCTCGTGACCACGACTTCACTCCGGACTCTGACTCCAAGTGAGGTCATCGTTTGTGCCTGGCATATTTTGGCTTTTTTCCCAGAGGAGGTGGAGACGTGTCGTCAATCTTTGTTCTCTGTGTGGACGGAGATCATCTGTGTGGACGGAGCGAAAAGGCTCATCGGAAAAATAGATCCCTTCCGTTTCAATATGAAAACAAATCGGTGTGAACTTCAGGTTCAGCTGAGAGAAAAGTGTCGTGTATTCACCAGAGTAAATGATTTTAGCATGTGTTTAAATATAATGACAGGCTGATATTTATGATGCTTATTTTCGTGACTCTCAGACATTCTCAGAGAGTCCTTCAGCTGTTTATTCAAGCAGGTCTTTCCTTCTTTGGAAGGACCTTTGACCTAGGGAATGACCTCTGACCAGCTAATGGATGGCTGTAAAAGGAAGATCCTTGACCATTATATTTTCATCTTCATGTACAAAACACGTCCTTATCAGCAGGCCTTAGGGTGGATGACATGTTACCCGAAGCCATGGGCGGAACCAACCTCTCTATATAATGTGTGTGAGACCACGGCTGGTCACTGGGTGATTTCTCCGAGTTCTAGAGCTCGTCTTGACCTGTACTACTTTGTGTAATAAACATTGTTATACTTGTAAATACTGGGTCCGCGTTCCTTTCCTTCACCATCGAACTTCGACAACCACATCAACCTCTCGGCTGACCAGAAATACACATCAAAAGTTTGTTCAGTTTGTT
The DNA here is from genome assembly GCF_963576545.1 of Limanda limanda. Classification (NCBI taxonomy): domain Eukaryota; kingdom Metazoa; phylum Chordata; class Actinopteri; order Pleuronectiformes; family Pleuronectidae; genus Limanda; species Limanda limanda. Next base: position 4,914,436 of record NC_083657.1, read on the forward strand.
TTGGGAAATCATTCTGTAGTTACTTGTTATTGCTTTGTGTGTGATGCACTCTGTGTCTCGTATCTGGATAAATAACCTTTGCTCTTTAGTTACTGATCTAAAACATGCAAACATGGCAGCACGACCCTTTAAAGCCAGACGTTCAAGCTCTTCATCCTGTTCTCTGCGAGGCGTCTCTCCCTAATGAGTCGAATGTTCTCTCTTTAGGCTCCATGAGAGAGGATAATGGGACTAAAGGCCTCGGCTCCTCCCTAAAGGTTTGTGTACCGCTGATGGGAAACCATCACCACAGGCCCATTTATTGGCTTTTAACCTACAAATTTCCTCCTCTGTTTTCCCTGCAGTAATGGCTTAGAAGAGGATTTCACTCAGTCTGTTGCCCAATCTCTAACAAACCCGACGACTTCAGCTCACCCACGGGTGGCGGCTAAATATACGACTTTCCATTATGCTTGATTCCATCCTCTTTAGCCTGTGCGTCCTGCTGCCAGTCTGAGCGAGAGGTTTGTAATGTGAGGCTATGTCTTGTGATGGAGCTGCAGCCTTGAAGCGGGAGTCATTACTGGTCTGTCAGCAAAAAGGAGAAAAAACAAACTATTTTGGTCTCCGCTTCATTAAGCCCAGGGCTGCGTAAACTCGTCTCCATTTGTTCTCGCAGCATCGGTGTCGCCTCGATATTTTTATGTCTAATTATCTATCTGAGGTCCTCTGGAGGTGACGTTCCTGCAGCAGGAAGCTCCAGCTCTCTGTGCTGATGTCTCTCGCTTCCATTGTGATGCATCTCTCTGTTTGTCTCCATGATGTCTAGCGGCAGACCCTCAGGGAAACAAGCGTTCCCTCGTGTTGACACATTTATGGACGCGTTCCTCAATCGTCTTCATTAAAACCATTTAATGACTGAATTTGCTGTTGGTTTGACATCAGCACATATTTCAGCATCTGGGCTTCAAAGCACTGCCGCTAAGTGACAGGTGTTGAAGGTATATGTAAAACAGGCTGGTAATAGATGGAACGATTGGGTCTAATTAAAGATAATGAGCTGCGGTCGTCAGCGTCCCAGTTTTATTAACTCGAGCCGTGCTAGTGTAACGGTGTAAATATGTTGATAGTTAAAATCCTGTCCAACTCGGAACTGCAGTCATAGTTTTTTTATGTATTTCTTTTATTTTGCCGTGTTTATCTTATTTTGAAGGCCCACAACGGGAACTTCTGGGGATTAGTGGGGCGCAACCTTTTTTTTACCTCAGATGCAGATTCCCAAGCACTGAGTAAGTTGTGTCGCTCTGTCTGTCAGTGTTTTAGTTGATATTGGTTAATTTAGTGTTTAAAACGTGTTTAATAATGTGCAACTTTTGTAACTTTTTTTTTATAGATGACTGTGTCCTTTTTGTTGTTGCAGGTATGTTGTTCATAGTAGTAAATTGTAAATCTATACGATCACGTGTTAGTCAGATGCAGATTCCCCAGCACTGAATGACTGTGTCCTTTTTGTTGTTGCAGATGACACAGAAAATAAAGTTTAAACTATTTTACCAAGCCTGAGTCAAGAGAGATGAATGAAAAGAGCTGCAGTACAAACACAGACCGTCACACTAGCAGCTCTATGAGTTAAATGCTGACATCACCATGACAACGTTCACATGATTTTTAGCAAGTATAAACTTTACCATGTTGATGATTCGTTGTCCTTCACCTGTTTCCTCAACAAAACCCTGAAACTTCTGCTGTGCCGCCATTTTCAAATCAAAATCTGTTTATTGAAGGATTTTCAATATATATAAGTGCAATGCTGAATGGACATTACAGAGACAGGAGGTAAACATGAGTACAACAATCAACACCAATGTGTCCAGACAGACATGAATTGGGAAATATAACTTCAGGAACAAACAAAACACAAGGTAACAACAGAAAAAGAAAAACAGAAAAAAACAAATGCAACGTTATACAGAAAAGAAAGAGAATATATCAAATAAAATCTTCAAATGGAAAATAATCCCTTCCCAGTCACTGCCAATACACTACAATAATATAATATGAGCACATTGTCACATCTAGAGCCTCCGCTGAAAATAAGCATAAGCAAAGAGTACATAGTGTTGTTAAGCTGCACCTAATGGCCGCCATTTTAAATCTTAGTTTTAAGGGAGTTCAGAGAGCTGGAGCGACCTTCAGTGGAAATCGGGGCGAAACTTGGGTTGACAACTCCTGTGGATCAGTGTGTGATATGGAGCAGCTCTGACATAAGGTGTTCACGCTTGGCGAGCTCCTCCGCCATAAATAAAGGTTTGAAGTGAAAGCCGAGTCTGCAGCGGACAGATAGATCAGCAAGTATCAGGCGGCAGCAGCGCGGCTCGGATCCACTCCCAGACCCTGTCCCTTAAGAACCCAGCACATGTTGTGAATGCAGATTCGGATGATGTTGGGAGGAAAAACTAAATAAAGTGATCGTGAGTGTGGAGAGAAATTCGAAGGCGTATTTTACTTGAATTTCAACCGCTCTAATAATAGATTATTTGGATTATTAACAAATCACAAAACACCTTTTATGTATTTAATAATGAAGATGTGGAGATTTTGACCTTTGACTCTGAACTTCCTCCGTTTTACATCCGTCTGTTCAAGAGGCGATTTGATCAACTGTCTCATTCACAGCCAGTAAATAGTGAAGGTTGTTTCCTTCAGGTACGAAATAGAAATGTACTTCTTTAATATAAAGCCTTTACCCACAATGCATTACACTTAGCCTCAAATTCTCCCATTCACATCATCAGCAGCATCAGCAGCAGTGCTCAAGGGCAGGTCGGCACCTCTGACCTCCACAAGCCCACACTTCCACCTCCTTCACCGGAATGTTTGAACACTAATGCTGACCTTCGTGATTATGGAGAGATTTATTTCTTTCCACTGAAGGAGCCGGTTGAGGTTGAGAGCTGGAGATGGAACATGAGTGTTTTTCAGACATTCCTGTTTAGACAAGACTGTGAATATTCTTCTTACTTAGATTGAAGTCACAGGAATGATTGACGGCTCCAAGGACGTTTTCGGAACATAACCAGGATGTCTTGTGTATTTTTACACGGATCACATACAGTTAAAATTCTTTCTCTTTTCTTTAATGTTGTAAAAAAAATGGATCCAACATGAGATTAATCAATTTCTGTTTATTTGAGGAACTGATCTGTTCAGTTCTGACAGCCACATTACCACGATAGACTCCTCCAAAGTCAGGTCAAATCATCTATATTGCCCCCTTGTGGCTAGCTTCAGTATAGGTCATAAACCTCCTCCATGTAAGCAGATTGGACCTGGACCAAACTTAAAAAAATGTACGTCTCAGTTTCAAAAGCATTACTGTTGCTATGGTTACGTCTGGTGTCCCCATGTCTCCAGGACTAAGTACGATCATAAACTTGACCTCCTCCATGTTAGCCAATGGGACTAAAATATCAAGTAGACATTAAGTAAATGTTTGTCAAAGATGGTTTCTTCCATTGTAGGAAGTTCTTATCACTCTGGTGTTTGCTCAAGTGTTCATGTTTCTGATAAGTTTGGTTTTAATTATTTATTTGATGATATAAAAATGGGCGTCTTGATTGACAACTCAGACACTCTAAGATCTAAATGCTTTTTTTCCACCTGTCTCATCTTTGAGAACATTTTTATAAAGTTGTGTTTTTTTTAAACGACAACGTAGATGTGTGAGTTTCAGAGAAAACAGCTTGTAGAGCATTTCTTTGTTGTTTAAGAATTCAGAGAATAAAAAAACTGCTGCATGCATCTCCCACGGCTGCTATGGTTACTGTGTGTGTGTGTGTGTGCGTGTGTGTGTGTGTGTTGAAATACATGCTCACAGATGCAGGTGTATTTTTGCTTCCTGAGGAGGAAATGATTTCTCTCTATAATTCTCTTATATAATTTATAAATACTATTCTTATGCTTTATTTGCTTTATTCAGTCAGACGAAAAATTCATTCAGCTATTTAAATAAAACATGTTTAATGTATGAAATAAAAATATTCTTCTTCATCAGCAATTCAATATTCTTCCATTTTTCCTTAGAAACCTTGAAAACAGTATCGGTTTATATCGAAGCTTCCAGACTCTACAGTAAAAACTGCTTTAAATATTTCACTACTTTTAATATTAAAATACAGAATTAAAACCACTCTGAGGAAAGTTTCTCCAGAAGATATTTACTCTTTATTTCCACAGTTTTATTAAACTTCACTTTTTAAACTCATTTTCTTTTCGTCGACGTGGTTTAATAAAGTCATATTATTTAATGGCAAAAAATAATGAAGTTTGTGTCTTCGTGCTGCTGCAGGAGTTTTCATTAATTTACAACTAACATCTTTCAGGAAACAGAAAGAAATTAATTCTTGTTTGGTACATTAGGTTATTGTTAGTGGCTCAGACGAGTTTAAAGGTTAAATGTGGTGAAGTTCGGAAAAGCGGCGTCTTCTCTGAGCCGCAACTCCATCAAACTTCAGTTCACAGATGTGATGAGCATATTGAAAGCTTGAGTGGGATCTGCGCTTTGTGGAGACATCAGATGTCAGAGAAGCTTCGTGGTCGTACATCCGTCAAAGAAACATCTTGTTTCTATGGTAATTCTGCTTTTCTGATTTGACAATCTGTAATTTTCTGTTCTCACATTCGTCTCCGGGTTCAAGTCAACATTACTTTTCCAAACTTGTCCTGAATGTAATGTGGACTCTTAATGAAAATGGAAAAAGACAACGTGAAGCCACTGTGGAAGTGCCTGAAACCTGTATACTTGTTCTATAGAAGTCAATGATAAACTGACTCCATCTTTTCTTCAGTCTCACTCTGATCCAGCGTCTCTCAACCTCCATGGCTCCATTTCAAACAGGAGCCGCTAAAGGCTAATTCGGATCCTTTGGCTGATCTGCTACGTCTTCATCACTCGTCTTCATTGTCCTTTTCCTTTTGTCCAAAGTGATTTTTCCTGCTGCTCTGATATCTTCGAGGAGTTCATCGCTCTTTCCCCCTGGTCGTGGTTTTACTGGTGTCGGAGCACGAAGGCGATCAATGGAGACTGTTGATATATGGAAGAATCAATGGTCCAGCTCATTATGGAGGAGACGGGGGGGAAGATTTAGAGGCAGAGAGAGAGAGAGGGAGGGAGGGGGGGTCGGAGATTTAAGTTCGAGGTGTAATTATGTGTGACCTGTTTCACAGAAAAAGAAGAAGAAGACAATTAGTCACATGGTTACTGAAAACTCACAGATTTGAATGACCTCGATTTATTTTTCATTTTCCGTTTTAATTAATTAAATTCAATTAAACTTTATTCGTATAGCGTCAGAAAATAATATAGAAGATTAGACAGGAGGTCAAGAACTTAAAAAAAAAAAAAAAAACTGTTCCCACAATGAGCAGCACTTTGGCGACTGTGGAGAGAGAAAACACTTTCTGTTTCCTGCAGTTTAACATGGGAACATATGAAAATTTTCAGTCTGAGTCACTTTGTCCTTAAAACCTTGACGGACACAAAGACTCGTATTCAGTTTAAAAAGAGCAGAGGTCAGAATTTAAATCGTCTGTTGACCCTCGAAAAAAGTGAAATAACCATCGTTCAGTGAAAGGCAAAAGAAAACTCAATGAAACTGTGTGTGTGGAGCGAAGAGGATGAAGAGGAGGAGGAACCTTCACATTAACACGAGAAACTCAAATTTAAATCGTCTAACAAAGTGACCTTTAACTTATAATTGAATCTTTTTTACAAACTTTCAAACTTTGTCCTGTAAAGTGTTTATTCTGAGCTTTGTTCAAGTCCGATTTTTAACCAGCGCAGGAAGAGGAAGTGACCTGCAGCTGTTTCTCTGACTCCACCCCCTCATGGAACACCCACACAACAGATTGCAGCGTGGGCGGAACAGATGAGACTCGGAGCCTCGGCAGGTGGAGGAGACGAGCTCACAGAGTCTGCAGTGGAAATGACACAAAGTTTTTACTGAATAATGAAGAAGTTAAACTTTTATATAACCCATACGTTCAACTTTAAATCCCTTCATTGAACTTTAACTTTGACTTTTGCATTAACAATGAATTGATATATAATTCAAACAAAAATATGGTTCAAAACAAGATGATTAATTCAATACTTTTTAGTAATAATTTAAGATAATTGACGACATCTCATTAAAATAAAATTATATTTAGGAATTTAAAATACATCGTAAACGATTCAAATTTATTGATAAATGTGTTTAAACTTTTTAATTGGTTCAACAAATGTTTTTTTTAAATGTAGATTTATTAAAAATTCAACACATAACAGACACACACACGCAGTCCAATCGATGACGTGTAATATTGATGCAGTAGAAAGGATAAGCATATCTTTAACTGTGTGTGTGTGTGTGTGTGTGTGTGTGTGTGTGTGTGTGTGTGTGTGTCTGTGCGTGTGCGTGTGTGTGTGCAGCAGCTTAAAAGATGAAAAGATGGCCGAGCAGCGTGGGGGAAGCTCGGCGTGGGATTGTAATCAGACTTGAGTTAATAGGTTTTTAAGTTATTATCTGGACTCGTTTCAAGGTTAAAGGAACGAGTCGTAGAAAACGCAGAGTTAACGAGTCGTCACGAGGAACAAACCACGATGTGAAGCGCCTTGTGTGTTTGTGATGTTTTCTCGTCTTTGTGTCAAGTGTGTTTAACTAACGAGGCCGTTATATGTAAATGAGGATGTTTCTATGACAACGTCTTTGTTTTCAAAGCGTCTGATGTGTATTTAAACCCAATATGATGGTTTCTTTAAAGTCCTGATTCTGATGATCCTGTGAAGCTGATGAGACACAACTTCAAGGATTTGGTTATTTGAGAAACTTCTAGTTAATGCTGCACATTCCTCCTTTTCACACAGAAACAGAACTTCAGATATTCAACCTCTAACGGGAAACGTAGAATAAACTACAACTATTCTTGTAATGGCTACTTTCTCGTGATAGCACAACTTTATTCTTTCGTAATGTGATGACTTAATTTCGTTTATTTTATATTCATTGAAAGACGGCTAAGATTTATTTTAGGCCATTCCCCCCAGGGGCATCTGCTGCCAATGTCGATATGAGGGTGTTGATATGTCACAGATGCAGATGAACTGATGTTCATTTTTCTTTTCTCTCGCCTCGTGCCTTCTTTTTTTTATTCGTGGCCTCTGGTTTTCTTACACTCGTGTTTCATCACTGCGTCTTCACTCAACCGGAGACAAACACACTCACCTTGTGTGTTACAGTGACGCTGTGTGCGCCTCAACCTGAGAGCCAATAGGTGTTGTGAAGTGTTTTTACGTTGTGTAGTGTCTAGTTTGACGTATGCAAAGGACTTCGCTGTTTGTCCAGCTGATCATCTCAATAACCTTTTTCTTTTATGTGTCTGTGTGTGTGTGTGTCTGTGTGTATATGTGTGTGTGTCTGTGTGTATCTGTGTGTGTGCGTGTGTGTGTCTGTTCTGTGGAGCACCTGGGACTTCGAGATGTTTGATGTCGCGGTGACAACATGTTTTATTCCAGGTGTCTCATCCTGTTATGTTTCATTCTCTTTCATTTCTGCTCGGTGTCATCTCTCCGTTCCCTTTGTCACTGTTTTTCTTTTTCATTTGTGTCTTCGCTAAATTATGGAGAAACGAACCCGAGAGGGACGTCCGTGATTCCTCAGGACACAAAGAGAAACAACAACAGCAAACAGCAATTGATAAAAACCAGGAGAACATTTATTCATGTGAATGTGAAAAACAGAGGATTTTGGTTTTGTCCGAAAATCAAACCAAAGTAATTAAAGACGCCTAACACATAACTTCAGTGGCCTGTTGTCTGCACACACACACACACAGACACACACACAGACACACACACAGACACACACACAGACACACACACAGACACACACACAGACACACACACAGACACACACTCACACACAAGCATACCAGTGTGTCTGAGTGCCATTAGTGTCTGCAGTTACTCTGGTGCTGGTTCACTGTGTCCTCAACCAGCCGTCAAAAACTGAGCTGAGCTGAGTCATGACACCGTGCTACACACACACACACACACACACACACACACACACACACACACACACACACACACACACACACACACACACACACACAGGGGTGACCTGTGGCGTGTTGCTCTGTAAATACAAACTGAAAACACGTTGCGTAATGATGCGACCTGATGGCGAATTCAGTCGGAGCCTCACGCTGTGTGTTACAATCAGATGATTCATTAAGTGAAGTGACCTTTTCGAATGCTGCACACTCGAGGATCACCGGCCTGATCTCAGCAGCCAATGAGAGCGAGCCGATCGGGAAGCGTTTGCCAACCGCACGTCGTTTAAGGACAAAGTTGTGGTGTCGGTGTTTGTTTGACATTCCCTGTTGTTTGTGCAGAAGTTTACACAAACTGAACAGGATTAACGTATAAATAAACTGTAAATGTCACAGGAATTTCATTCGTAATCACGGCGCGAATCGAGGCCACGTTTGATCTCGCGAGTTTCTAAGAGTTCCTAAGTTTAGCTCGTCGCTCGGAAACCATTTCAAATCACGTGCATGTTCCTGCGTCTGGATTGGAATCATTGGGTTTGACGTTCTCGTGACTGAAAGATACAAAATCTGTCGTTTTGTCCGTGGCGTCCACGTTTCTTTTAAATCAGCTAATATTTGAAAATCCTCTGGTGTGCAGCAGGGGGGAATTTACAGTAAAGAAAAGAAGCATTAAAGCAGAATATCAGTTGAACATTAAAACTGTTTCTGACTCCGGGTGCAGACTTTTTAGTTTTGGCACCTTTTTACTGTGGTGGACTCCGAGTCCGAGCTGCCTCACTGGATTATATTTTCCATTAAGAGCCGGGGGTTTGCTGGCTTCACTCGTTAAAATAAAAACCTTTATTTCTGCAACGATCCAGAAAAACCACCAGCAGGAGTCAGAGAGAGAGAGAGAGAGAGAGAGAGAGAGAGAGAGAGAGAGAGAGAGATTTGAGTTTCACAGCTTCTTCTTCTTCTTCTTCTTCTTCTTCTTCTTCTTCTTCTTCTTCTTCTTCTTCTTCTCATTCTTCGAGAGAAACGCTGACTGGTAAACGTCTGTACGATGAAACCATCACAGTTAAATTATCACAGTGACACAATCTCTGTCCAGAGAAGAACAAACACTGGTGGTAAATGACCGGTGAGGCTTGATGTGCGGCGGGGGGGAAAAGAGCATGACAAACAAAGATGTGGAACTTCAGAGTCATGATAATAATAAAACAACAACAACAGGGAACACTCCTTTAAGTGTAGCTCATTAATTCACATTGTCACATCCTTGTGAAGCTTCTGAAAACAGCATCGTTTCCACCGGGGGAGTCTGTGTGTGTGTGTGTGTGTGTGTGTGTGTGTGTGTGTGTGTGTGTGTGTGTGTGTTTGTGTGTGTGTGTTGCTGTGTGTTTAAGTGTGACAGCCTTGGAAATTGCTTTTCACATTATCAGGGAAAGGGCATAGTGTGTACATATGTGTGTGTGTGTGTTTGTGTGTGTGTGTGTGTGTGTCTATATTCCCTGGAGGGAAAGTCAACCACTGTAATTTATGAGGTCACACACCTTTAAAACGCAGCCACACACACACACAGATTAAAACAGTCATGAGAAAAGCCTTCACCCTCATGAATGCTAATGACGCTTAATCCTGCCCCTCAAGAATCCAGCTGCCATCGTTACTGTGTGTGTGTGTGTGTGTGTGTGTGTGTGTGTGTGTGTGTGTGTGTGTGTGTGTGTGTGTGTGTGTGTGTGTGTGTGTGTGTGAGTTCCAGTCCCTTTACTGTGTGGGGACCAAAGGGCTGGATACCACCGAGTGAAATACGTGTTTTCAGGAAAAAGACTTGGTTCTCGGTTGGTGACGTTAGAGTCAGGGTCTAGGAACACACTATGTAAATGACAGGTCCTTACAAAGATAGCTGTATGTGTTTGAGTGTCTTTGTGTGTGTGTGTGTGTGTGTGTGTGTGTGTGTGTGTGTGTGTGTGTGTGTTATCCTCACTTCATGCCACAACTTCATTGATTTTGCCAGCGTGTGTTTGTATTTGAGAGAAAACTGAGGCGACACCGTGGGATTCAAACTTAATGGAATTTGGTTTGTTCCTGTTGCTTTAGTTTTGTGCGTTGATTGTTTTTCTCTTCTGATTCTTCTCTCTTCACACTTTGATGTTATTAAGATATAAATAATAAAAAGCAGGAACTTTCCTGCAGGAACGAGGACCGAACCTGGACTTTCTCTGCTTCTCACCCCTTGAGTACCTCCTTTGGTTCTCAGTTCTTTCCTTGATTTTGTCTTTAAAATAAAAAATCTTAATTGAACGTATTTCCGTGCCTCTGTGAAGCACTTTGAATTGGATTGAAACATCTGAGAGTTATAAATGATTCGGTCTTCTGATGATCATATGGGGACAAATATAATCAACAGCAAGAAAGGAAGCGAGACGACTGCAGGAGCGAGGACATTGAAGGGGGGAGGAGACGGAGAAGAAACCAGAGAGAGAGGGAGCCGTCGAGGTGGAAGAGCCGAGCAGGACGCGAGTGTATAAATCATGATTTCTCTCGGTTGCGTAACAGGATTATTTGTGGTGAAACACAGGCGCTGCTGACGAGAGTGTGAGACTGGCATGAGGGCCAGAGATCACTTTGTCTTTGATGCTGAGCGGCTCTGTGATGTACTTACAGTATATTTTATTTCATCAGCCCGTCAACCCACACCCCCGACAAGTACACAAACTGTACAAACTCAGATGCACCGCAGCCTCCCTCCATGGTTCAGTGTGTGAGTGGATTAAAGTCCTGCACCACCTGTGGAGACGAACCAGACTGGTGCTAACGTTGAGTCTCTTCAGGGAAACAACATGTTGCTTCAGATCAGGAGCCTGGAGCTGTTTCCTCTTCTACCACGTAGCAGACGCTGCCGACTGGAGGCTTCCTCCTCCTCCTTCTTCCTCTTCTTCTTCTTCTTCTTCCTCTTCTTCTTCTTCTTCTCCTCCTGTCCGGTTTATTGGCCGGTGGCAGCCAACATCAATCTGCACTACCGCCATTCACTGGATCGTCCCGACTTAATGTGTCTAACAATGGTCTCAACACTCGGTGGCTTCCTGATGCTGATCTGCCAATCAGAGCCAAGACGTTGTCGCTATGACAGACAGATCGTGTTTTCTTCTCCTGAAACCGTGAGAAAGTTTCAGCATCCCGAGGGGATCGGAGCGTAATTAAAAAGGGCGACGACGAAAACAAGTGGACACACACACACAAACACACGCACACACACACACACACACACACACACACACACACACACACATTAGGGATCCCTTTCATTGCAAATGACTCCTGGGACTCTGTGCTTTCACTGGCTGCCACAGGGAACATCCACATATCCTCAAAGTAGCTCATTAGCCAGCTCACACACACACACACACACACACACACACACACACACACACACACACACACACACACACACACACACCATGATGCTGACTCTCGGGCGCTCCTCTGTAAATGATGACCTTTGGCTGTACAGAGACAAGGGTCTTATCTTGTTTTATGTCCCTGAACATCAGATGGCGAGTTGATGCATGGTGACATCATCCTGAAACGGATTTACAGTAACGTCAGGTTCTACATGGTGACAGAGGTGTGGAGTTAAACATGTAAAGCTAATTAATTTATGTATCTGAAACCCAGGTCAGGTCCTGGTGTTGAAATCCTGACACCAATCCTGACAGCTCCTCATGAAGAGCCTCCAGGCAGCGACACTCGTGACCTGATTCATGGAGTTTTGTGTTTGTGCGTTTGTTGTGATCAGTTTCTTTCGCCACCAACCTGTTGTTTTGTTCATCATTTGTTTTCTATTCATCTATTCAGAGCTTTCCGATAAATGACCTTCACTTTCCAAACACAGGCGACCGACCCTGATCTGGAGCTGATGTGACATGAAAGCAGCCGATTGTTTGTAAAAGTCACTTATTGTTTTCTTTAAAGGTCTAAATTTGCAACTTATAAAGAAGCTCATTAGCTGCGAGTGAAGGGACGACGACGGCGAGCAGCATGACCTTATTAAAAAGAGAGAACTAAGAAATATTACTGAGATTATTTCTGCAGATACGCACTCGTGTCACATGGTATGTCATTAGTCTCTATTCGTATTATAATTACTCGTTAAATTAAATGTTCTCCCACTTCTGTTCCATTGTAACTCGGATGGTTGATCGTTGGTTCATCGCTCGGTAGAGACGTCCTCGTTATCCTTTCAGGGTTCGGTTTTCTCAGTTCTGAATTCCACTTTCATATTTCCCGTTAAATTAGCCTTGTTCTGAATTACTACTCTCAGATAAATTAGGATCTGGGCCATTAAACAGGAGATTCTTTACTTTTCAATGGAGACTCGGCTGCAATGTGTCACAAATCGTTAAAACATATATTTTCACATACACGAATGTAAGAGGAAAGACGAGTTATTGTTCTGCAACACAAAATCATTTATAAAAGAAGAAAATTCCTCGACTCCTCTGTTCTTTGACTCATCGTGAAACTTTCCACTGCAGAGGAAATGAGTGACAGCTAAATAATAAATACGATGCTTCTGTTCAATTTGAGCCTGTCAAATTTCAACATATTGACTTAAATCCACTCAAATTAAAGCTGAGACTTAACACTTTGATGTTTTAATCTTTTTTATCTCTGACTGAATTTGCTGAAGCTCAGAGAACAAATACCCCAGGTGGCGTTGTTGTGCAAACCGAACTCATTCCTTCATCGGCCCGGCAGCATTCGGTTGAGGTGGCGTCGTATCGAGCTGATTATCTGACGCTGTGTGCCGAGTCAAGGTTATTTTTATTTCCCGTAATTACATGCAGCGTCTCCGAGGACTTTGCTATCCCACAGAAACACAGAAAAACACTTCCCAGACGAGCAGGTCTACATGAACTGACACATGCAGAAAACAAGACCATTAAACCCGAGTGAGCAGAGCAGCTCGGCTCCGCGTGTTGTTGACCACCGGCTGTGAATCGACTGACCTCCAGAGGCTCGGGGATTCTCAGAACCACGACTCCAAGAAGATGCTCAGAGGAAGTGAGTTTTATTTATAAAAGTCTGTGTTTCAAAGGAACAATTGAACACAACTTTTCTCCCTTAAATCGGCAGCTTCGTTAAAAAGAGTCTGATGATTCTGTGACTGTGAATAAGGAGAAGGTTTCCTCCCCCTGAACGTCTGTTCTTCTGAGTGGGTTTGATCTCCTGTGAGAAGAGTCACAGCTTCAAGTATCAGACTCAGCTCCAGCCGGTTGAAGAGTGAAGCTGAACTGGAGATCAGTTAAAAAGACTCAGAAGTTATTTAAAACTAAATTCCAGGACTCTGATGATTGGATCCAACAGAAAGCTAAAGGACGTTAAACTTCTTGTTTGGTAATGAAGTAGATCCACGCTCCAGTTAATATATTAGAACTTTTCTTTGTTTTGAAAAGCTAAAGTTAAATCATTCTGTTCTGACCATTGTGTCTCAGATCTCTGTGAACATCTGGAGAGAAGCAGTGGGTGCAGATCATTTGCACTCATCCGTCTCTCCGTCCGTCTTCTCTCTGCCCGCTCTTCCTTCTCTCGCTGCCCTCAACTGAATAAACCCAATTTTCTCCATATAATTGAAAACTGCTTGGTTAAACTTTTCATTTGCTTTCCGCCCTGTTGGCTCTTTATTCTGTTTTCATTACTTCCTCCCTGAGTCGCCCTTCTCCTTCGCTTCGACCGTCCCTTCCTCTCAGCTCAACTATTATTGTCGTATTTATGACAATTATCTTTCCCTTCCCTTTCTGATCAGCCTACGTTTTTTCACTTTCAGTTCTTATCATTTCATTATCCCCTTCCTCCATTTTTTAATTCCTTCTGCCTCCAACTTATTCACTCTCCTCCGTGTTTAGCTTTCTCTCGCCATGTTCATTTCAGAGCTTATTCCATTTCCTGGATGTCTTATCAACGTGCTAATGGAGCCTAAATTTGCCTGTGTGCGTGTGTGTGTGTGTGTACGTGTGAGTGTGTGTGTGTGTGTGTGTGAGTCTGTTTCATCCCTGTAGGAAAGGAGCAAAACAAAGAGGCATATGCACTTTGTAGATTTTATGTAAATCAGTTCACATCCAGATGGAGAGGGTAGATATTCAGTTTAGGACGAGGAAAGTATCTTTCAATAAAAAACGTTTTATTTTTATTTTGGGTCGTCTGCACTTGTTTCCCAGCGGACAACTTATAAAACTCATAAAAGCCGGAACAAGCTCAAAAGACAGTCGTCCCTTAATTTCACTGCCTTTCCCAATTAGCTGCTTCTTGTCGTGCCAAATTGAAAATCCTAGAAGTCAACATACTTTCAGTGGGGTTTTGTTAATCAACTCTGAAATGTCTTTACTCAGCAAAGCGCTACTCAGCCCCCCCCGGGGGGAAGGCGATGGTTGCGTGATCTTTTTCATTTGTGCGCCAAATTAGACCTTTTTCTATCGAGAGACAGGCAATCTCGTGGAGAACCGACTGTTTCGTGGCCACATTTCATGGAGCAACAGAGGCGTGAAAACGACCACCTCTTTTCTTCATTTCAAATGAGAGTTGGGATTTTGAAAACACGATAATTAATCCTAAGAGAGCAGTGGAACCAAGTGGAACAAGTGGAGAGGACGTGAGAGACGCACAGTGCACTTTGATCCTAATTATACATAATATAAACAAATTAATGTTCCTCCAACTCCTCTGAATCTCTAAGAGAACCGGTTCTGTCAGTGAGTGGAACTCCTCTGGGTTTTAACAGATATAAGATCTGTCCTCTCTAACTCATCTGAGAACTAATTTAGAACGGAACTCTAGATCTTTATGGTTCTGCCTTCAAGATTTAATTAGATCTTAGTGAGAACTTCTCCTGTTTTAAGGAAACATCTCAATACTCATCGGGGACTCATCTTGGTAACAACAGAAACCAGCTCCCTCTGTGCCACATGGAAACTTGTACCAATCATCTGGATCTCTTCAGGGTCACTCGGTTCTTCTCATTAACTGGAACTACTCCGAATCCTTAATTCATGTCATCATCATAAAAACATTAAATTTGAGACTTGCTTATTCTGGCTTCAACTAAGTCAATAAACTTAATTTTGTTATGTTCTCTTAAAAACATGACTATCTTTGAACCATTTGAACCATTTGACTCAGATGTCACTTTATTGTCTTTATCTCCTCTGTAGCTGCAGGTTGTGATCTTTACTGGTATTAACCAAACTGAGGCTGCAGGGATTTCACTGCACAAAAAGCTGCATTAGTGTGAAACTGACACGGCTGCCACACACAACCTGCCCCGACTACACTCCTGCGTTAATGGTGTGTCATTACCATATTCAGGAAGTGTTAATGGTGCTCTAAGCACACATACAAAGCACTGTGTTCATACTGTTCCCTGGGTTATCAGCCCCATTATCATATAACCTCTTTACATAGTTAATATTATGATTACTTACACTTTGACATAAATGTTTCCCGTTAAGATTCTACACTCTTGTGCTTTATGGCACTTTCGTGTGTTTGTTTGTGTGTGTGTGTGTGTGTGTGTGTGTGTGTGTGTAGTGTCAGGGTACTTAGCTCTAAGTGTAGGATGGGATTATGTGCCTGTGGATAATTGGTGCATCACGGCCGCAGCTTAAGGAGATGACGGACAGCAGCAGGGACGTCCCCTCTCTTCTGCCGTTTTCATCCACTCCTCATTCGTCTTTACCTCCGCTTCTCCCAACTCCGCTGATCCCACACACGTTTCATTTATACACATCTTTCTCTCTTTATACTCTTCCCTCCCTCTCTCCTCTCGTTTGTCTGGTTAATCAACGCCTCTCTGTTTCACTCTGTTCCCCTTCACGTCCGTCCATCCGTCCCCTCATTGCTTCTGCCTCTCTGACCTTTCCGTCTCGTCACTCTATTCTCCGGCTCCTTCTCCTCTGTCATTTCTTATTCAGTTTCCATTTTGCTTTCACTGCGTGCTCTCTCCCTCTCTCTCTCTCTCTCTCTCTCTCTCTCTCTCTCTCTCTCTCTCTCTCTCTCTCTCTCTCTCTCTCGTCTCTCCCTGCAGAATAAGATAATTTATAAAAAATCTGTGATCAACTGTATTTACATTATCATTTGCATCTAATGACCTATTTTGACGCAACGATGGGGCTGGTTTCCATGAAATATGTAGTGTGTATTATGACCATGTGAAATGACCCAGTATCCTCAACGTAATTGATTGTAATCTGATTACCTAATATACAGTTGACTGCAGCAGTAAATGTGTCTGCGGGATAACTAACATCAGAAGAACTCACCTGTAACAAACCTCCAGATCATGATGCAAGAATAATGTGAATCACTGAGGCAATGAGCTGCAGTAAATTTCAACTATAATTATATATTATATTGATGACAATTAATGAGGTTTAAGGTGATCGACCGTGTGATTGCAATATTCCAGAACGGTTGCGTGTCATTTCTGTTTTTCACTCTCTAATTAGAGAACAGAGTGCGACTGCAGCATTGAGACATGTCAACTTGAAATGTGAAGAAAGGATCAGTTCTGAAACGGAGCAGCGGCCTGAAGGGATGTATGTATATATATCGCCATCTTTTCTCTCATTCTCCCTTTTCCTGGTGCACCTCTCCGTGTCCTCTGTGGCTCCGCAGTCTGACAGCTCCTTCTGTAACTGAGGCAGACAGCGAGGACTCGCAGGAGGAGAAACAGGAGGCGTAAACGTGAGCCCGACAGAGACAGAGAGGGATGAAAAAAAAAACATCCTGAAACACAAACAGGGAAAGAGAGAGAGAGAGAGAGCAGTAGAAACAGAGTGTGTCACAGGGAGAGAGAGAGATGTGGCACGTTTTCACGGTAGAATATGGGGCCTATAGGGGCCGGTAATCCACGGCAGAGCTGAGAAGGAAGAAGCTGCTGCAACACTCAGGAGACTTAGCGTGTGCATGACTTGTTCTTATATCCCAGTGGGGACTTAACCCACACACGAACCAGTGGGGACCTGGACTACATCCATACTCTACGTTTTGGCTTGGTGGTTCCTGTTAGGGTCTGTGATTCCTGTTAGGTTCTGTGGTTGTTGTTGGGGTCTGTGGTTGTTGTTGATCCAAGCATCAATAACCTAAATTTAAATCACATGTTTAAAAAACTGCAGTGAAAGCTGCTTTTCTGATAAAACGGAAACAAGTGACGTTCGTATTGCTTCAACCAGCCAGACTAAATGCCAACACACACGCACACATACACACACACAGAGTGTGGTATCAGGGGATGAGTCTATTCTATTTTTGCTTTTCTTTTCTGTTGGCAAGAAAACAGTTGGAAGTCAGGCGGGATCAATGTTATCTACACATGAACCACAGCTGCTCCAGCATTCTCTCATTACGCAGTTTCCCTGGATTCAGCTTGGCCTACATTTTGTGTCGACAGGAACAAATGACGCAAAAGGTCCGATAACTACTATGATCAGGTCCATTGGTTGAAGATGGAAACAAATATTCTTATGTGAGATTTAAAGGAAACCGTGTTATTTCTAGTAGGAGAAAACTGCTCAAGTAGTAAACAAATATAAAAAAAACGCATAATTACTAGAGTAGATTTTAAATTTAGGGGTAATTAGGATTAAGAAAAAGAATAAATGAGAATCTAAAAATGTCTGAAGAACAAACATGTCATAAATAATAAATGTTCCAAAGTTACATTGAGAAAAGAACAAAGTACAATTCAAAATTTTGAGAGGAATCTATTAAATTATATATATATATCTAATGTATTTTCAAGATGAAAAGATTAGAAAGATATTACATTTTATTAATTTTGTTTGTGTCTTTTATATTTGACTTTAATCCTGCTGCCTCCGGTGTTCGTTCTGTCCCTGATGATTCTTTTGAATACATTTCTCTCTTGGTCGTCAGATAACTTCAGGCCTGATTTCCTCTTTCTTCGTCTCCCTCTTCTTTTCATCTTCTTTCTCTCCCCAGTTCCTTTTCTGTTCTTGCATTTCCTAGCCTCCACATCCTTCTCTTCCTCTGACTCGTCCTCCCTCTCTCTTCTGTTCCATTCTCTGCCTGTCCTTCTCAAACCACCATGACCTCCTTCACAAACTCCTCTTTCTTCCCTTTCTCTGTCTCTTCTCTGTTTTTCTGTTTCTCCTCGTCTCCTCCCTCTCTCTTCTCGCTGCCTCAGACTTTGATTTAGTTTTAATGAAGAGACTCAGCTAATTTCATTTTGTCTTTTTCATTTTGCCACATTTTGAGCACAAACAAACCCAAACGTCAGGAGAAGGGTTGTTGCTTTCGGTTATTTTCATGATTGCAGTCATTACATTGTCGGTTTACTTTTCTATTTTGTTTCAAAGAAAAAAGAAGGTTTTTCTTTCATTATGTACAAACAGTAACAATGAGCCTGGTATAACTTCTCCAGAAAATGTGTAAGTTAATGCAAAAAATATAAGGATTCAACCATTATCTTCCTGTATGGGTCTCATTGGTCACCAAACCATAATGTTATACATGCGGAGTTCCTCAGGGATCAATCTTAGGGCCATTTAAGTTTCTTTAAGTTTCTCATTTTCATCAAATAACTAATTTAAACCAAACTAATCAGATTTTTTGAGTTTGGTCCATGTCCCATCTGCTAATGTGGAGGAGGTGGGTTTATGATCTATACTGACAAATGTTGTCCATCTTTATTCACAGTCGTTGGTGAAGACCAGCTGAATATTACTTGTTAAATATGGAGTTTTATATAAACACAGTTATGATGTTGTCCTATTTTCCGTTGTGTGCTCAGTTATCTCACTTCTTCTCCTCCGCTCCTCCGTTTCTTTCTTTTCTCCACATTCTTAAGTTATAAATAATTTCACCTCACAGGCAGGAGTGAGGAAAGCTATTATGATCCTGGAAGCAGAGGCAAACTCGATTTAGAGTTTGGCCACACAGACACACACACTAACAGAACCCCGCAGGCCCCCACAGATCAGCATAAACTACATTTAGATAAGACGTTCTCTAGTGTGCAGACTCAAGACACCCAGCCATTGAACATACAGTCCGTGCACTGAGCAGCTGAGAGAGAAACAAGCGGAGGAAGCGCCTGTTGGGGTTTGAAAAGTTACATAACACACGATGTGGTAAGAAAATAAAGCTGCAGCTGAAGACGCAACCGTGGTGACAACAGGAAATCTGACTCGACAAGCAACATTTATATCTCACAGACGATTTCATATTAAAACATTAACAGAAGAAATCAAATAAATGTCAGCTCAGGGAGTTAATCCTGTCACATTTTACGATGTCGGCTGCTGAGTGGCTTCATTCAAAACGCAAAAACAACAAATCCCAAAGCAAGAAACCACAGAACAGATACCAGACTCTGCTACATGAGAAAACCAATTTGACCTCATGTAAAGGGACATTGCTGCGCCTCGTGGCCCAGTTTGGATTCTGTGAACATCTTGAACATTTGACACCGTGACACAGATTCTTCTCCCGGCTCGAGCCCACCGGGGGAGATCCACGTATTGTTCATACAACGAGGGGCTGTGGAGTCGGAGAGGGGTGAACTGTGATGATTACCAAAAGAAAAGAATCATTTGTAGTTATCAACTAACTGTAGCTGTAGCTGTAGTTGGATTCGGAACGAGGTTTCCCAAGAGTTCTTTGGCTCCAGCTTCTCAAATGTGCTTTCATCATTGTGAAAGTGTAAAAAGATTTTCTCCCGTTTACAGACGTCGTTCCCGAAGGTTCTGTCCTCGGTCTTAATTATCAGTATATGACAAGTGTTGACCACAGAGTTCATCCATACATACCATTCAACCATAGACTATCGGTCACATGATTAATTCTATGTTGGTAGCTAACGATTGAGCAAAATCCGTTAACATGGAGGAGATTCAGATCCAGCAGCTGTTGATCTGAAAAGAGACAGATTCGGTGAGTAACGAAGCGTCTTCGAAACACCAGAAATGTTCAACTTAAAGTACAAAAACTGATTTTACGAGTTGAAATACAATGCTGGAGTTCTGCTAACAGTAATTCCTGTAGTTTAGTAAAGTTTCCTAACAACCAGGGTCTGATCAGGGGGTTAAACAGATTTTAGACCCTGGTCACTTCAGTGAAAACGCAGCTTAAGAACCTACAGGTGGGTGCTTTGGTGGAGGCGGGGCTTTAGAAAACAGCAGCAGCAGCATGATGAGGAGGTATAGTCCAGGCAAAGTCTCCCATTTTGGAGCCAAAAATAGAAGTAATTGTAAAAGAATTTTTTTCAGCATGGATTATTTCTATGAGGTGTCCAGAACAACATACTAAAAGTCCTAAGAAATCCTAGTTGAGGAAATATGTTTAATTCTCATCAATGTGTGCCAATAAGGCCCGGCAACAATACACCCCAAAAAGACTATTTTTTTCGTTTACTCCTATCAAAATGAAACTTTACACAATGAAAGTTACCATGAAACGTAACATTTTTTGTATTACAAGTTTCTTTGAAAATTAATTTTAATATGCAAGTGAGCTATACACTCATCGAATATGCCCAAAATACACCCAGCTCATGTGCTTGTCAAATTCATTTCAAAAGAAACTTGTAATACAAAAAAAGTTACTTTTCATGTATACTTTTACCATGTAAAGTTTTATTGTGGTAGGAGTAAAGGAAAAAATTAAGCCTATTTGGGTGTATTTGGGGCATAGTCGATTAGTGTATAGCTCATTTGCATATTCAAATTCATTTTCAAAGAAACTTGTAATACAAAAAATGTTAAGTTTCATGGTTACTTTCATTGTGTAAAGTTTCATTTTGATAGGAGTAAACGAAAAAAATAGCCCTTTTGGGGTGTATTGTTGCCGGGCCTTATTGGCACACATTGATGAGAATTAAACATATTTCCTCAACTAGGATTTCTTAGGACTTTTAGTATGTTGTTCTGGACACCTCATACAAATGATCTATGCTGAAAAAAATTCTTTTACAATTAGTCGGTCGGAAAACGCTACTTTGCCTGGACTAGTAGTGTAACTTTCAGGTGAGCAGCAGCAGAAAGAACAGACAGCAAAGCACCGGAGGATTAAAAACACCAGCACAATGAAAAGGAAGTTCATCAGAGAATCAACCTCTGAGGCAGTTCTGTGTGACAAAGCCCGATCTGTCCCTCGCTGATCCAGACATTAAACTCACTCAGAGCCTGCGAGTCCCTCGGTAGGCGATTTGCTCTCGGCCGACTCAGCTCAATTCATGTTTGGCCGTCAACCCTCTGACATTTCCAGTCGCTAAGAAGATTACTGAGACATATCCGTGTATTCAGAGCCTTATTTAACTGGGCCGAGTTGACTCTGAGAGCTTTCCTTTTCACGGCTAAGGAGAAGGAGGAAGAGGAAGAGGAGGGAGGGTGGTCAGTCTCTGTAACTCACTTTTCAAAGGCTTCTTTTTCACAGCTGGAGGATGAAGAGTTACTGTAACTGTTAATTAGTTGGTTCGTCAACAGCTTTAACAATTTATCGAACAAAACCCACAATCACATTTCGGCTCCGGCTTCTCAAATATGTTTTTCTCTGGTGTGTTTCTTTGTAAACTGAATATTTGCTATGGCTCTGGGAACATGTGATAAAAAACTGAAAAGCTCATTAGAATGAACGTTTCACTTTGAATTAGTACATTCAGTTGTGTCCTTCGGTTGCTGTTTGATTTTGGATGTGTCTTGTATCAGTTGTCAGCTTGTTGAAAATGCGGTTCCTCCCTCGATGTGTCCTCGGAGGTTTCTAAATCAATAAAATGTTGCAGCCTGACGTCCTCGCACAGTTCCACGGTTTTTCTCGTCTCTGTAGAAAACCACAAGTCACTCAACATTTCCAGCAGCAGCATCAAGATTGATGGTGGGTGATGTGGGTGAGGGAGGGAGCGTGCTGGGGGAGGGATTAGAAATATCAAACTGTAAATGTCAAGCTTTGTATTCAGTGCTGCGGAAAGTCAGAAGTTATTCCGGGCTGTTGATGATGAAAATCTGGAGGCAGAGCACAAGCGGAGCAGGTCGGCCGGGCTCACGATAGATTAACTCTTTACACTCAAATCTGAACATCGCTGATTCATCATGATGATCACTTTAATATTCATTCATTACACAAAACTGCATCACACTCAGTCCAACACATCACATTTAATTCAACAGGTTTTATTTACTGACTGTAAATCAAACCTGATTTACTGGAGAAACATTTTTCTATATTTGGGAGGACCAGTCTGAGTTTCACACATTGAGACTCAGGACCTTTTGGTAAAGTAGGAAACTTTTGCAAGTTTGAACAAACGTTTGGCGACTGAGCAAACACGAGGACGTGAGGAGGTTTTCACAGAGCGAGCGATGACATTTATTCAGTCGGAGGAGATTCAGAACATTGGTTAGAAAACCTTTATTTTCTAGCATATTTTTGAATTAGAAGCTTTAGAATTTGTGTTGGTCTTTCCTCAGCAGATTGAAGGTCAGAGTCAAGTGAAAGGTTTAAGGTGAAGGTTAAAGGTTAAATGTTTATTGTCACTGTGGTGGATCATGTGACAGATGACTCTTATTCTTTGTAAATATACAAACATGTTTATGAACATTTGTATCTTTGATAAACGGTGATTCTGCGCATGTTTCACACTCACAATTGTTAACACATTCTTGTATGTGTGTCATCTGGATTTTTTCCTCTGAACTGGTTTTCTATCAAACAGTCAGAGAAGAGAGATTCCTCATCTCTGCCAATCACTGTAAAAGGCTGAAAAGGCCGAGGCCGATTGTACTTATCTCTCCGTGGCAGTGTGTGTGTGTGTGTGTGTGTGTGTGTGTGTGTGTGTTTGCCTCCCATATCTCTCCATCTAGTGTCGAACAACATAAATCGGTGATAAGAGGAGTTATAGAGTGAAGGACAGCAGGGAAACGAGTGACACGTCTGTATAGAAAACGGAGATAATGGAGGAGCTGTGCGGCCACTCGCCCGCTTTCTCTCTTCACACATCTTGACACAACAAATGGGGAACGAATGGAGATAATACATTTCAATGAAGAAGAACTCCACTGTATAAAACCAATTTCCACACTGGTTAGATTTGAATTAGATTCAATTTAGATTTATATAGAACTCGACACTGTTGATGCAACGGTTTCAGAGCAGCTTGAATTTCACTGCGTGTTTTGGAACTCTCTGCTCGTGTGCAGACAAAGTACACAAGTTGATAGTATCGTGTATTTCAAGGAGGAGACGGAGCTGCATCATTCCAGACCGTCTCTCATCAAAAGACAAAATGAATCATTCATCGGTGAGAAAGCGCCATCGATCCTCTCACTGTTAAATGTTTCATAATGTCCGTACGAGTATTACACGATGTACGAGTAATCTTTTATTGGTCGATTCTGTGCGTGTTGCATTTCTTCCCCTCGGGGAGTCTGTGGTTTTTAAATGGAGCTTCTGAAGCTTCAAGATAAAAACCGCCTGAGGAGATCAACAATCTGTATAATTCTCCTAACACTCTGTCCTACCCATACTGTTAAAAATAGGATTAGCCGATAAATCTGCAGGAGATGTACAAGTGTTTTATTTATTTATTCTTTGGCTCCTCGGGGGCAGTTTAGCACCTCAATCTATGTCGTTCTGCCTCGATATCGGTCAAGCAGTGGTTTCTGACGGCTGATTCAATGGCCTTGATTAGTTTCCACCTCTGGAGTCTGTGCTGGTGTCACTTTGACTGAGATGCTGTCAGACAGGTTCTTCACCCACTTTCCTTCAACGTCTGTTTGGGCTGCGTCATTGTCCTTCTGGGGCTCCTGTGGGATTCTTTCAGCTCGGTGGCTTTTCACGTCCAGGCGTAAACTGTTGGGGATTATGTTTTGTTGCTTAGTGGTTCTTGTTGTCTGTATTTAAACTTCTGAAGATACCATGACCTGGATGACTGAGACTCTCCACAGATATGTTAGGCGACAACATCTGATGGTTTGCGTGAGAAGGTCTGAAGACATGGAGCTCTGATGAGACTACATCCTGCGTTTCTCCTCTATTAGCTCCATGTTTGGTCTCCTCCACCTCCTGAGGGAAACATCAGGCTCTTTAGCTGCTAATCGCTGCTCTATGTTCACCAGCTGCTCTGTGACTGAGCCTCTTCTCCGAGAACAGCTGCTGCTCCTGGAAAGACGGTAATTAGAGAATTATTGACAAAAAGCATTATAAACCAGTCATTTAATTACCAACGTGTGTGTTTCCGTTGCATTGGTTGAGACATGTGCTTACAGCTAATTAATTTGCCTAGAGTCGCTACCAGGCTAGTGTTCTAACTTTGGAATGTAGTGGAAAACAGTGAAGGTAGCAAGATCTGTTCTTCTTCACTGCTTATTAAAAAAGTACAAAGAATGCAGAGCCTTTGCTGCCAAAGCTTTGATGTGGGAGTATTTTAGCTGCAGCACATTAGGGTCCATTAATTAACCGGCGGGCTAACACGTGTGTTACAAGGGGAATAAGAGAGAGGAATGAAGGCCAAAACATGAATTAATAAGGAGCGGGAGAGTAAAGGAGAGATGGTGGTTGAAGGGACGAGGGACGAGAGACGTGTTGAGAGACGATGAGAGACGACTGAGTCCTGTCGTGTTTTTCTCCTCCTCAGTTCCCAGCTCTGACCGGAGGGAATATACACAGATTAGTGTGCCAAATATAGAATATTTCCTGCATCAGCACAAAGATTAACATCCACATGGTGTGCATGTTAAAAACCTACACATTAATGAAATATGCTGCAGAGACAGGCGCCGTGAAATACAAATACATAGAAACGAATATTTGTTTGGTTAAGGTTTTTCATAAATCTTTAATGATCATGATCATGATCAACAAAAACACAATTAGAGCTTGTGTAACCCTCATACTGCAGAAGATCTTCCTGTCAGACTGCACATAGCCCCACAGTTACTAACCAGTCACCAGGGGGCGATGGAGATGGTCTGGCTTCACTACAGGGAGCTGTCATGTCGTTCATCTCTATTCACTATTGGTTTTGTCTTATTGACGATACCTACTTTTCATTGTAACGTGAAACCCGCAGCCTGGTTTCCGTGCTCCAGGCGCTTCTGTCCTCTTCGCTTCACGCGAACAAACACGTCTGTTCTGCTAAACTTCCTCCGACGGTGAACACGCAGCTGTATGTTTTTTTAATGCACACCACTCACTTAATGTATAAACACACACACACACAGAGTCAGAGTGTTTCAAGAGATAATCTGTTTGCTGCAGATAAGTAAATGTGGGTCAGGAAATGTTCCAGAGGCGCGCTGGATTTACACTTCTCACTGAGGAGGAGCTGCTTCTTTTAAACTGCATTCATGTGCTCTAACAGGGACCGGTGGGGGGGGGGGGGGGGGGGGGGTGAACAGAAGCACACCTCAGTGTCCCGTGGGCAGACGCTGCACGCGCGGTCAGAGAGCCTCCGTTTAAAAGCGACTCGTCATTGTATAAGCTCCACATTCTGCCTATTACACAACCTGACTGTTCCACTCGGCTATAGATTATTTCTGCTCATGAATCTGAGCGTTCTCCCCGAGGGATTCACCAAACAGCGAGTCTAACGGGATCAGAACTTTTATCTGCTGCTCTGTTAATGCAGGAATAAAAAATCCAAACCTAACCACTTCAGCACAGTGTGTCGGAGCCGCTGTGGATCCAGTGCTGAATAGCCAGAGGTAAGAATGAAGCACACGTACACAGCTTCGGGACAAAGTTGACTAATCTCAGCAGCAGCACTTTATTCCCTCGTTCCTCGTGGCCGGGATCCGAGCAGATTGAGGATCGATGTCTGGCTCTTGATTCCGTCGCGGTGACGAACAGCAGCTCAGAAAGTTAGAAATAAGTTCGTCCAGAGACACTGACTCAGACATTCTCACACGTCACAAACATCATGAATTGAACAGCAGATTATCGAGCTGGGATCTGCTTTTGGATCCAGTGTTTTATCGATGATCGTGTGTGACCAGTGTGAACATTGATCGCTGAATGTGTTAAAGTCTGCTGTTGTTGTTTTTCTGCCGCTATCCAGAGCAGCCTGTTGAGGGGTCAAAGGTCGCCGTGGTCTTCTCGTGCATAACATATGGTGTAAACAAACGTGCGATGCTAGAGGTGTGTGAGGGAGACAAATGTCAGGGGGGCGGAAAAAACAAGAGAGAGTTTTTTTTATAATTGGAAGCAGCAGCGAGTCCATCTGTTGATATTTTTGTAAGAACAGCAGAAGTGAAGAGTTCAACGCTTGTACAAGGTGAGAAAAGATCAAATTCAAAAAAGTCCTGTCACGGAAAATGTAAGAAACATCCAATCAGAGAACTTTGATCGATTCTCGTTGTGTTCTGTTTATCAGTCGTTTCGAACTGGACGCAAACAGAAACATGTAGTGTTCCTAAATAATTCACAAGTTTCTGTTCAAATGGGGAATGAGAACAAACAGCTCCTCTACGTTTACATTTCCACAAAAGATCGATGTCCTGTGATAAAATCTAACAGTTTCAGACGAGCCTGATAGGAAGAGCCCCTTAAAGAGCCTCACGTGTTGCCATGCCAACTGGTCGGTTGAGTGTGGAGCTCGTTAGCCTTTTTTTGGTTTTCTAGCAGCTTTTTAGATTGTGCCCACGTCGATACATGGTGGAGCTGGTGGTGTTGGCGATGAGCATTTGGCTTCACCGTCTGCTCGTCGTTACTCACAGCGGAACAACAACGCCTCGTTTGCCTTTTCATCGTATGTTCCACGCGATGTCCGATCACGTAAAACTGTTCGGTTAAATCTGTTCATGCAGCGAGAAACAGACGGAACGATATTCATCTGACCTCCGACTCTCTCCAGCCAATCGCCAGCTGTCCCCACACTGCAGGGTTTGGAGTTTCTATCCTCGTGAGGACGTTTCCTGTCCATCGATGTAAAACCGAAAGTTACGAGCCCTGTTCAACACACAGTCGTATCATTTCCTTTACTTCTCCTGTGCACTTTCTCTTAAATGGCTTTTAAAAAATCCATTAAGGTTCAAACGTTCAAACACAAACAGACGCACGACAGGAACGACAGTCACAAGCATGAGAAGACGTCCTCTCTCTCACTCTGTCGTTCCACTTTGTTTTGTCCAGAGCTCAAGGCCAGATTGGAGGATGTTTTCACTCAGAGCCACAAAGGCCATTATGTAAGAGGACCAAGTGTGAACATGTACAACTAGGACACACATCAGCTCTTTCAAATGGAAATTAAAGCCCCCACACATATGTTCACACACACACACACACACACACACACCAACCCATTGAGGATGAACCACATAGACCTCGTTAAAAAACAAGCTGGTGGCGTTTTTCTTATTTATTATATTCACGGAAGCTTGGCCACGAAACAGCAACATGTCGCCACGATGACTGATGTGAAACCTGACGTGAAGATACAGGATGAAAACATTCGCTGGGCTGCAGTGTCTCTCTCAGCTCGTTTCCTTCTGCCTCTTCCACGTGAGATCTCAGCAGAAGGCAACACACAGCCGTGGAGCGAACGCACACAAACACACACACTG
Source organism: Limanda limanda (assembly GCF_963576545.1). Taxonomy (NCBI): domain Eukaryota; kingdom Metazoa; phylum Chordata; class Actinopteri; order Pleuronectiformes; family Pleuronectidae; genus Limanda; species Limanda limanda. Next base: position 4,942,062 of record NC_083657.1, read on the forward strand.
GTTTGTCGGTGATGGATGGTGGAGCCGTTGTTCTGCCCACACATCAGCCTCCTGCTCGGCTCTCCCCCGGATCCACATGAAGCTCCTCATCCTCCTCTCTTCTCCAGATGTTGTGATGTTTCTCTTCTTCTCTCCTCTCTCTTTCGCTCCGCTCCTACTTTTTAAAAGCAACCCGTGAACGCTTCTCACCCGGTTCGTCATGACATCGACATGTTCAACAAGGGAGAGAAAACACAAAGGGCGGCTGCACTTTGAAATTACAAGACGTCTTCTGAGACTTTTTCAAAGTGTGAGCAGAATCACTGCTTCCTTTTCAGGCTCCAGTCCCATGTATCTGACTCTGGGGTTGTTGAAGTTGTCGCTGTTTCACAGTAACACACACGTCTGATTGCTTGTTTTTTTAGCGACGTAAAAACCATCTGCATTTGGCTCCAATCGCTTGTGTTTTCTGCAACGTTTCACAAACCACTGACACAATCTGCAGATAAATCACAGTCACTGGTTCACTCGTGCACTCAGCTTCTCTGCTGCTGGTGTGCGTGAGTGCAATCAGCCAAGTTGAGCCAAAGGGGGAAACAATCTCATGTGTGCCTGATGAAAATGTATATTTCATCTCCACTCTGGTCCTTTTTAATCCATAAATAAGCAGCTGTTTCATCCCCGGTGAAGGCCACTAATTGATCACCGTAACATTTAGAACAACCTGGATGTGAACATCTAATTAGCTTTTTCTTTCCATGTATGTTTGTTTATGCTAATTTATTTTCTTTTATGTTTTTTCTCTCTGTGAAGTGGGATCAGGGAAGTGAGTGTAAATCTCGTCCTTATCTAAATGCAAACACCTGTTCTCGACCTGTACGCTGTTTCCAATCCGCTGCAGAATTCTGACATGTTTTTTATTAAGCATTAAAACCCTCCGTGTGGGACCGAGATAAATATCATGACTTTACTGTAAAACCCAAGTGTGATCCTTCACACGTGTGTCTTAATGTGTGTTGCTCAGAGAACCTGTCTTGTGCTTGTAGCGCTGAAGAAAGACGCCCGGCTATAAATGGGAAGTAGGCGAAGCGAGAAGACGCTCACCCACACACACTCGCAGGATTTTACAGTTTGTGACACTTGTGCTGCTGGTTTTATGAGACACATTAACAGTGATTCACACTGAGGCTTTTTATTTTCCCTTTGAACGATTTCCACGCCTGGATGCCACTAATTCCACCAAATCTGACGCTCACATGTTCACACGCCGTTTTTCCTCCACGTGTGTCATTTCTCACAAATCTGAGTGGAAAAAAGGCAGGAAGGTGGATGAAGGAAATGGGAGCGTTAACAAGGTGATGGTGGATAATTGGGAATGGGCGGATGGGTCGGTGGCGCTGCTCGAGGACATGAGGAGGTCAGAGGTGGAGAAATGGCGAGAAATGATGGAGTGGAGAGCGAAATGATAGGAGAGAGGGGGTGAATAATGAAAGGCAGGAAAAGAGGAGAGGAGGAGTGACGCTCACCAACAGGGAGCAGGGACATTATTGTGACTATCAGGTGGTCACCACACTGGGACAGGTGGTAATGTTGACTTGGGAAATCTCCCATCATGCTCTGTGTTCCTCTGCGGTGATAAAATCCTCGGATCCACCAGGACATTTTTTATTTCTCCGCAGCAGAGGAAATTAAACCAACGACACTATAAAGCCTGCAGGTTATTTCTTCTTGCTCGATTTTTCGTTTCCTTCGAGTCCACTTGATGTCCCAGAATGCCTCTCTGCAACCCCAGGAGTAGAAAACTACAAACTTGGACTCACAAAACATCATAAAAAAGGAATTTAAGCCTAAAGTGAAGTTTGTTCCTGACCATAACTTCCTGGGACTAGATACTACTAGATACAGACCACACACATACACACACGCACACACACACACACACACACTTTTCTGAAGACCACTGATCATTTACACTGATAAAAGTGTAAGAAACTTAAATGTGGTTAAAGATGAGGTTTCAATATTCACATCCTGACATGTATATCTTCTTCTCTTTGAGATCTGTCCTCAGAAAGAAGTAGGTCTGAAATGTCACAGAGAACAACTGTAGATAATTTTACCCACAACATATTTCAAATAGTTCTTGTTGTCGAGTCAAGTTAAGACTCAAACTCCTTCAAGGATCCAGAGTTACAGTTAATTCTGCTTTAATTTGAGCTCAATCGGTTCTAATTTGAAGAAATATGTTGAAAAACCCCTAATTCTGTTTAATTCCAGTTTCCGTAAACGTGTAAAACTGATGTTGAGCGGCAGCGTCAAATCGACCCTTGGCCCCGACTTCTCCTTTGTGTTAAATTGCAGAGACAGACGCTGCGCTAATTGGGCTTGTAAACAGCTTGCCGGTGTTTAGTCTCCACCTGTAATGAATAGTTCCCTCCGTCTGTCCCGCAGCAGAGCGGCGCTGCAGAGGACACAAGCACAAACCTTTATAATCTATGCAAATCCATTTAGAGCACAACCAGACCAGGATTCGATTAGTCTCAAATTGCTTTTCTCACAGAGCGTTGAGGGGATGAGGACGACTCGGTTCCACTTACGCTGTCAGTGATCCGGCTTTGATAAAAAGGTTTAATATATTGCAGGACTTAACGGTCACAACAGAAACAAATGTGGTGATAAAACCATGTTCCTAAAAGCAATACCTGGAAGGTCACTCGGTAGAGGTCATACCTCCAACAACTGTCCCTTCAATCCCAAGACCCATGATTTATTCTCTGAGGAAAAACAAAAGATTTTCAAACTGGAGGTCGCTCTGAGAGACGGGAACATGTCAGGACTCCAGCTCACGTCTGGAAACAGCTTCACAGTCGTCCCCTCTACTGTCTTGAGAAATTTACCAAAATGTCAAACGAAGAAAGTAAAAAACAAAGAAAGGTTTGATCTCCCGCCTTCATCAAATCCCAGAAATGTAAGTTTCTGTCGTGTCTCATTTTTCCTCCAAGTGTCAAGAAAATTCAAATGCAGCACTTTAGATTCCGTCTCTGTGATTAATGGCGACACAAATAAAGTTTGACAAACTGAAATTAAACATTAAAACAGGTCGGAGGACGATGAATCAGTAACTGCTGTTTGAGTGAAGATCCATTTTTTATTTGCAGGTGCAGCTGCAGCAGCCGCGTCATTTCCAGTCTGCTTCAGTCGCTGTGAGGATTCTGCTGTCGAAGCACAATGTGACACTGAGGATGTCGTGGTTAATACTAATATGTGATTTAATCTGTATCAGCAGTGGCAGATGCTCGTGTTCCTCTTGGAGCTGGTATATATTGTAACTCTCCTGCACAAGACATCAGCTGCTGCCTGAGTTCTCCTTTCACCAGCTTTCCAGACAACTTCCATCACAACACAGCAGAAGAACAGGCTCTTATCACAGGATCCGTAGAAGCCAGGGTCTACCACAGCAGATGTGATCCACGGTGCAGGCTGTGTAAAGATGTCCCTGAGACAGTCATAGTAGCAGGAGGCATAACCAAGTGGCTGGGAGTGTATATCTGTGCTGAGAATGGATTAGAGCTTCCCCCAAGTCCTGATGGGTGAAACCACTGAAGGTGCTCGAGAACAACAGAGCTAAGATCCCGTGGGACTTCAGATTGGGACAAACAGCTCCCGGCGAACCAACCAGACATAACACAAAGAACAGAAAGTGGCATTAGTGATAGAAGTGGAAATCCCAGCAGCCAGTACCATCAGGAAAAAAGAAGTACGGAGCCACTCTCCCAGCACAGAGACACACAACAAAAGACACAAAGAGACAAAAAGATTCACCAGTCAATGGGAAGATACAAAAAAATTACAAACTAACCTTAAATAGACACAAAACAACCAGGAAGAGACGAGAAAGAGACCCACAAGTCAATGAGAGTTAACGCAAAGACACAAAACAGAACCAAGAGACAGTCAACAACAAGAAGATGTAAAACAACGACACACAAACTGTGGCAAAGGTAAACAAATGTCCATGGAAAGACACAAAGAGACGATAAAGAGACAGAAAGATTCACCAGTCAATGGGAAAATACAAGAAATTACAAACTAACCTTAAATAGACACAAAACAACCACGAAGAGACGAGAAAGAGACACACAAGTCAATGAGAGTTAACACAAAGACACAAAACAGAACCAAGAGACAGTCAACAACAAGAAGATGTAAAACAACAACACACAAACTGTGGCAAAGGTAAACAAATGTCCATGGAAAGACACAAAGAGACGATAAAGAGACAGAAAGATTCACCAGTCAATGGGAAAATACAAAAAATTACAAACTAACCTTAAATAGACACAAAACAACCACGAAGAGACGAGAAAGAGACACAAAGGTCAATAAGGAGATAGAAAGACACTAGAAAGTTAACACAAAGACACAAAACAGAACCAAAGAGACAGTCATTAGAAGATGTAAAACAACAACACACAAACTGTGGCAAAGGTAAACAAATGTCCATGGAAAGACACAAAGAGACGATAAAGAGACAGAAAGATTCACCAGTCAATGGGAAAATACAAAAAAATTACAAACTAACCTTAAATAGACACAAAACAACCAGGAAGAGACGAGAAAGAGACACACAAGTCAATGAGAGTTAACACAAAGACACAAAACAGAACCAAGAGACAGTCAACATCAAGAAGATGTAAAACAACAACACACAAACTGTGGCAAAGGTAAACAAATGTCCATGGAAAGACACAAAGAGACGATAAAGAGACAGAAAGATTCACCAGTCAATGGGAAGATACAAAAAATTACAAACTAACCTTAAATAGACACAAAACAACCACGAAGAGACGAGAAAGAGACACACAAGTCAATGAGAGTTAACACAAAGACACAAAACAGAACCAAGAGACAGTCAACAACAAGAAGATGTAAAACAACAACACACAAACTGTGGCAAAGGTTAACAAATGTCCATGGAAAGACACAAAATAACGACAAAGAGACAGAAAGATTCACCAGTCAATGGGAAGATACAAAAAATTACAAACTAACCTTAAATAGACACAAAACAACCAGGAAGAGACGAGAAAGAGACACACAAGTCAATGAGAGTGAACGCAAAGACACAAAACAGAACCAAGAGACAGTCAACAACAAGAAGATGTAAAACAACAACACACAAACTGTGGCAAAGGTAAACAAATGTCCATGGAAAGACACAAAATAACGACAAAGAGACAGAAAGATTCACCAGTCAATGGGAAGATACAAAAAATTACAAACTAACCTTAAATAGACACAAAACAACCACGAAGAGACGAGAAAGAGACACAAAGGTCAATAAGGAGATAGAAAGACACTAGAAAGTTGACACAAAGACACAAAACAGAACCAAAGAGACAGTCATAAGAAGATGTAAAACAACAACACACAAACTGTGGCAAAGGTAAACAAATGTCCATAGAAAGACACAAAGAGACGATAAAGAGACAGAAAGATTGACCAGTCAATGGGAAGATACAAAAAATTACAAACTAACCTTAAATAGACACAAAACAACCAGGAAGAGACGAGAAAGAGACACACAAGTCAATGAGAGTTAACGCAAAGACACAAAACAGAACCAAGAGACAGTCAACAACAAGAAGATGTAAAACAACAACACACAAACTGTGGCAAAGGTAAACAAATGTCCATGGAAAGACACAAAGAGACGATAAAGAGACAGAAAGATTCACCAGTCAATGGGAAAATACAAAAAAATTACAAACTAACCTTAAATAGACACAAAACAACCAGGAAGAGACGAGAAAGAGACACACAAGTCAATGAGAGTTGACACAAAGACACAAAACAGAACCAAGAGACAGTCAACAAAAAGAAGATGTAAAACAACAACACACAAACTGTGGCAAAGGTAAACAAATGTCCATGGAAAGACACAAAGAGACGATAAAGAGACAGAAAGATTCACCAGTCAATGGGAAGATACAAAAAAATTACAAACTAACCTTAAATAGACACAAAACAACCACGAAGAGACGAGAAAGAGACACACAAATCAATGAGGAGATAGAAAGTAACTGGAAAGTTAGACAGTCATAAGAAGATGTAAAACAACAACAACACAAACTGTGGCAAAGGTAAACAAATGTACATGGAAAGACACAAAATAACAACAAAGAGACGATAAAGAGACAGAAAACTGCTCCTCAGAGTTGCAGGTGATTTGCTTTTCATTCGTCATCGGATTTAGAAAATACAAAATTCCTGTGATGTGTTTTTTCTCCGTGTTGTGTCTCTCCTCCATCAGGCTTCACATCCCGTCACTCCTTCACATTACAAACCCAGTCACACGTGCTTATGATCAGCCCAGCCCCCCCCCCGACTCGTCGTACGTCAAACCTGACGCTCACTGACAGCATTCGTCCTCCTACTCCTCCCCCCCCCCCTCGGCTCGCTGTTTCTCCACATCTCCCCTGTGACGAACGGAGACTAGAAAACAAATTATCCACCTCGGCCGGGCTCAACATTTACTTGTGAATATGACACGTAATGAGAAAAACATCAGAGAATGTTTGGAGGGCCCTAAACACACACACACACAAACACACACACACACACACACACACACACACACACACACACACACACACACACACACACACACACACCGCTGCTGCTGCTGCTGCTCTACATTTATATTACCTTTCTTTCCTGTGTCCAAACAAGTTTTATGATTCAGTCCATTTGTCTGTCATGATGTCTGTAATTGGAAAAAAAAAAAAGGATGATGGAGGCAGTTCATGGTAAAGAGGTTTTCAAAATGTCACTTTAGAATAATCACCTGCATCATAAACTGTCTAGAAAACAGGTAAACATCTCCTCAGATCTCGTTTCAGCATATTTCAGTTGTGGAACATTTACATTTATATTGTGGTGATGTTATTGTCGTGGAAATACTGAAAGACTTCATTGAATCAGGTCTCAGTTGTATTGAGAGTGTTTATCTTTTGGGTTGAAATCTTCGACGGAGGATTGTCCAAAAGTATCAGGACCAAAAACAATTCGGTGTTGTTGGAGAATAGAGTTAATAATCTATGAGAAAGAAAAGCCAGAATTTTTAAGGAACTGAGTCTTGCTATCTGACGAGCTGCTCTACAGCGGATGAATCGTATTTTTGAAATATCTTCACAAGGCATCACAACTAGGGTTGCAAAATTCCGGGAATATTCAAAGTTGGAAACTTTCCATGGGAATTAACGGGAATATACGGGAATATACGGGAATAAACGGGAATAAACGGGAATATACAGGAATTAACGGGAATAAACTGGAAATGTTGTAGGTAATTTATACTAACTGTATTTACCTTGTCATATACAGACATAAATATAAACATTTTGTTTTGTCATAGGCTGATTTGAGTCCTGAGGAAACTTTGGGCACTTGACTATATGCTTCTGCATCGTTGTGTCATTCTTAACATAGGTCTTTGCACAGTATTTGCAAATGTACACAACCTTTCCTTCTACATTGGATGGGGTGAAATGTCTCCACACATGAGATGACTAGTCCTGCACACTACAGCAGGCCTCAATAGCCCTGCTGTAGAGTGAAGGATGCTGGGAGTTATCCGTGCATGTGATGGAAGAATGCACAGTGGAGGGTTGAAATTCAACCTGCAGTGTGTGCCACATTCCATACATCTTAAAATAGAGTTTTGAATGATTTTTTTATTGCTCAGCGTTTAATTTGCCTATTTTTTTTTTTTCAAAATTCCCAAAATTCCCGGGCTAAACTTCCCATGGAAAGTTTCCGGAAAGTTTCTGGTAAATTTCCGGAAACTTTCCGCCCCTTTGCAACCCTAATCCCAACTGAACTTTATAAGGTTTGATGACAGTGATATCAGCTGTGAAAGTCTTTGTTAAGTATAAGTATTGAGTTGGTAAAAGAAGAAGTACAAAAATATATTGGTTGAGATTTAAATCTCATTTTAAAGAGAGACATTCTTTAGCAAATGTTCCATCGATAAATGAATCCGTTTCTCTCAGGTTGTGAGAATGGAGGCTCGGACAGAAATCTTTCCAAAACAATCAAAATACAGTGAAAACATTTTAGATTTTAAGATTCCCTCCTCGTCGACTCTCATCCGGGAGTAAAAGGTGAAAATGTGAAACACGGTGCTGAAGGTGAAACATCACTTTGAGCTTTGTAGTGGAGGGAAGAGCCAACAGCCAGATAATCCTCTGCAACAGCAGCAGACATTCTAACGTTGCTGTAGCAGAGAATAAACTCCGGCATTTGCCAATATGCAGATTTATGTTTTAACTAAGTGTGTAGCTGTGTGTGTGTGTGTGATTTCTTATTTTTTTTATAGCTTTCGGAAAACTGTGTAGGTTTTTATTTAATCAGAGAGACGATGGTGTGGGAGGCTTCATTCATCTGCTTCACTGGAGAAAACAAACAACTTAACGGCTTGATAATGAGTGTGTGTTCCTGTACTTACATCTTTGTGAGGACCGTTTAAAGCATAAACCCTACAGAGTGAGGACAGTTTGACTAGTCCTCACTTTTTCAATGGGCTGTAAGAGGGTTAAGACTCGGTTTGATGGTTAAAATGAGTTTAGGTTAGGGTTTGGTATTTAGTTTGGATGTTTGGAGTCAGGGTAAAGGGCTAGGGCGTGTATTATATCAATGAGTGTCCTCACTAAGATAGAAGTTCAAACGTGTGTGTGTGTGTGTGTGTGCACGTGGGAAACTGGGCTTAAACTCTGTGTTCTGAACGCCAACACACAATTATTTTTTCTAGTTCTTTGGCTGACTGACACAAGATGCTTTTCTTCAATCGATCAATCAAATTCTATTTGTAAAGCCAATGTTCACGAATCACAATGTGTCTCGTAGGGATTAACATCCTGTCCTCTGTCCTCTGTCCTCAACCAGAGTGAAACCCCGGTGACAGGTGAGTTGACTCTATGTGATAAACACACTGGAGCGTTTTCACACTCGGAACAAGCGGCTCCGCTCATTCTCAGCTTTATGGAAATGACTCCAGCTTTAGGCTTTAGGTCTCACACGTTCTAATGCTTTATTTACTGCTGACACGCCGGATGCTGCTCCGCTCTCACTCAACCTCCGCTGCTCACGCTCCAGGAAGAGGAACAGAAATCATCCGGCTGCGAGAAGTGAGGGAGGAAAAAAATACACGGAGCAGGTTCGGGTGTGAGATAAAATCCATCTCATCAGCCTGAATTATGAATGAAGTGAGACAATTGAACTCAAACCTTCTCCATCTGCTCAGTGATGATACGGCAGCTCATGTGGAAACGTCCTGTACAATATATATAAATATATATACATCTATATCTCCCTCTATTTATATATAAAACTGTTTAACAGGTTTATTATAACTGTTTCCTGTTAGCTCTATGGCTTTGATTCAAGGACACACGTCTTTACAAATATTTTTCAAATTTTGGTTTTTCAAAAGAGCTCAGAAAGTATGAGTTCTCAATGAAATTGTAATATTTTTATGTTCCTTTTCTACAGTTTATTTGGGCAATATCGCAGCTCACCCGGTGCAAGACAAATATTTGTTAAAGATACTATTAGCAGCCAGAAAGAAAGCTGTAACACTGGATAGATACTGTTACTGATATTCAAAATATGGAGACAGTGTTTTTTTCGCTGAATCTACGATTTGACAAATATTTGCAGTATTGGGAAAAATGGATTGTGTTTTTAACCTCACAGGATCATCCCTGATCTGTTACTATATGAATTGACATTTGTCATCATCGGTGTACCATCTGTAAAAAAATGTATAGGTGACCAAAAAGTTTTTTTCTTTTTTTTTTTGTTTGTTTCGTTTTATGTATGTATGTTCATTGTATCTTTGTTTCTTTAAAAATAAAGAAATTGTAATATTTATAATTTGTTATTATTATCTTTTTCCCCCCTGCTTCTTACAGGATTGGTGCACTGGAGGGCCATTCAGATTTCTACAGTCAGTGGGGATGTGTTTGTAGTTTGTTTTAAATCTTTACTTCTTCTCGTTCAACCCAACGAACCTGTGGTGATTTACCGGGAAACATTTGATGATTCCAGAACTCACTTCCACAAAGACTCAGTAACATTGAAGCTGTTGACGTCTGACGTTGACTCAAGTTGATCAAAGCCTGAGAATCTGAGTCTCATTGGACAACATTTAGACATTTAAGTGAAGAGTTGAAATGTGCTGCGGCGGAATTTTCATTATTTCACCCCCTGTGCTTTGTGCACTTTTACCCTCTTCACTCGACTTTGCTTCATCACTCAACTTTACAGAAAAAAAACTAAAAAGAAGTGTAGCTCTTGAAATAAGAAAGAGTCTTCTCCTCGCCCTCTGTGTCTCTTTCTTCCCTCTCAACTCGCTCCTGCAGCTGTCAGCGTCAACATCCCCCCCCCCACCCCCCCCATCATGGCCATGTCTTCTGTTTTTAATCCCAGACGCTGGGACTGGCAGGCTCATTACAGCCGCGCTTCAAACGCTGACGAGGACGAGGATCCACGGCGCCGTGACAAATATAGACCACGGACACATTTTTCCAGAGCTTTTTAGCAGCAGTTTTCGGTTTGTGCAGTTAGTGTGTTTGAGGAAAAGTGTCGTGACAACCGTGGGAAATGCAATTCCTCCGACTGACTGGTGGATATTAAAGCATCCCAAAAAAAAATTCTCAGCAAGTAGAAGTAAGACTGTGTATGACCTGTGTTACATAACTGTGTGTGTGTGTGTGTGTGTGTGTGTGTGTGTGTGTGTGTGTGTGTGTGTGTGTGTGTGTGTGTGTGTGTGTGTGTGTGTGTGTGTGTGTGTCTGTGTGTGTGTGTGTGTGTTATTCACACTCTGCCGGTGGTCCTGACGACTGTAATCTGTCTCCTGGCGAGACGTTGGGCAGCTGAGAGGATCCAGGCCGCGGCGAATAACAAACTTCCAGCTGATTGTGAGTTTCAGAAACACCGAAGATTGACTCTTATAAACCAAACCAAGTGATAGCGACACATATTTGCAAAGACCAGATTTTTAAACATCTCATTTTTGACATTGTTATCACTAAACAGGAGATATTTTGCTTGAGTAAAAAGCACATTGCATTTGTGTATTAATTCTCTGTTGCGGTTATAAAATGACAAATAACAACTGAGGTAACTTGAGTACATATACGAGTATCACAATATTGCTGCAAGTGTCCAAATCAATGCTTGTGTTTAAACAATGTTAAACCTATTCAACTTTTTTGATGCCAACAAAGTGCGACATAAATTATAAACATTTATCCTTTCGAATTTCGTTTACGTTGATGTGATTTTACTAATTTGTTTGTAAATATTTCATTCATTGCACGACGAAGAAGCCAGAAAGTGTTTCCCAAAAGAAAACTGTGACAAATTGTATGAATGTATGAAGGCGTGCAGCTCCATGATGAACGACTCCCAGCGACTGAGCTCGTGTGATGAACAACTGAGGTGAGAGCTCTATAATGAGGTCGACTCACCAGCTCTTCAATTATCTATCACTCCTCCACCACACACGTCCTGATCCCATGTGTAGGAAACCAGTGACGCCGACTTCTCCTTCTCACGCCGACTGAAAACAGATAAAACATACAAATTCATCCGAGCAGCTTCTTGAAGATTAAAGGGACTCTTACCTTTGTTGCATTTGAGAATTACAGCACATTCAAATCATCCCGCCTTCCTCCAATGCCCCACCCCCTCGTTCCCATCCGCGGTGTTTTTTTGAAGAAACTTTATTTACAAGCAGACTTACGACCTACTGCCTCCGCGCACGCACGTGAGTTTTTGTTTACCAAAGCAATGGATTCGGATTCAGAAGCACCGGTAAGTTATATACATTTACATTCACATATGATGACGGGCCCGAATGCGCCACAAGAAGCAGACGGAAAACCTGCATGTCCATGCAGCAAACAGACAGGTCTGTCGGCCAATAAGGTCCTTCGGTCCGAAGAATTTTATTGGTTGAAGTTTTCACTAAATATTATGAGAGTGAAATAATTGTTTGTTTTTACTCCTGGTGGGTCTGTCTTGCATTTTAGAGTGTCATTACCTTATTAATACCAATTTAACCTTATCCAAAAAAAGTGTAAAAATGCAACAAAGGTAAGAGTCCCTTTAAATAACGAACGTCTGAGAAAAGATGGTTTTCAGGTATCGTCCAATCAGAGAGCTGACTGTGACTGTATATGAAGAAGATCAGTGATTGATGATTTTCTGTGTTGGATTCCGCTTCATTCTGCTGTTTACGTGAAGTGAACGAACGATTTGTCTCGCGTTGTTTACGTCGGCAGCTCAGATCACCAGAGAGAAGATAAATCAGGCTTGAGTTGGACTGATGAAGTGATCAGTGCAGACGTGTGTGAAGGAAACGTCTTCATTCAGCAACCTGAGCATCGGTTAGACAAAGTGACAAACTGTCAGTCAGTGTATTGAGTCGACTCTGACTCACGTTCACAACTCACAGCAGGAAATCAAATCTTTATTCCTTTGCTGTTTCCGCCTCGGAGCGTCTCGGCTCTTCTCCGTCAGCCCCGGGCCAAACTCCACAGGATAACAAACACTTTTAAACGCTTTGTTTTCCTCTGAACCCAGAGTGTCTCTCACCTCCTCCATCGACCCAGGAGTTCCTCCACAAACATTGATTCTCTGAACAGTCAAACCAGTTTAAAGGATCAGACCAGTGATCTTCATATCGTATCCTGCTCAGCAGCCCACCCTGTGTCCTCCTGCAGGAGAGAAGTGAGTCACCGTTTCCGAGGTGAACACTTCATTGACTGAAAGATTTGATTTTCATCAGGACCAGAAATTAAGCTTTTCCTTTAACTCGAGGACACAGAAAACAATCTTTTCATCCTACTTCATGAGGTGAAAAGAGAAACTTCACTGAGGACGGATGTGCGTCTATACGCTGTGACGTCCATCCCATAGTTGGGAACACAAAATCTCAACAAAGCCTCAAGGAACTCCTCTTGTGCTCCCACTACAACGTGTGAAAGAGTCTTTTTCAACTCTTCTACAGTTCATCCAACTCCCTTTGATCAGGCTGTCTGTCAGTTTCATTCACAGTGGAAGAAATATACTAATAAAGAAGAGAAAAGAAAGTTGGATAAGACCAAGTTTAGTAAAAACCAATAAAGACACAAACCATGAACAAAACGCTCAGTGTGAAAACAGTTCATGTTTAATGGTGACTCAGATTTGAGTGCACTGTACTGCCCTTTCAAAATAAAAGCTCGTGGCTTCACTCCAACACACTGTGATGTGAAGAGGATCCACCAGCCGCTCGCTTTGGGCCACAAGTGACATCAAGCAGTCAAGTGTGAGTGTCGAGGAAGCCTGCTTCATATCCACTCAGTGTGTGTGTGTGTGTGTGTGTGTGTCTGCATGTGTGAAGATGTTGCGTGTCCTAAGAAGCAGGATATTGCATGTTGACTTTGAGTGTGTGTGTGTGTGTGTGAGAGAGAGAGAGAGAGAGAGAGAGAGAGAGAGAGAGAGAGAGAGAGAGAGAGAGAGAGAGAGAGAGAGAGAGAGAGAGAGAGAGAGAGAGAGAGAGAGAGTTGAGAGAATTGAACCTCCAAGTCAGATAATTGTATGTTTTGAAGGGAGGACAACAACTTAATCCTGACCCTCTCCTCATCCGTCTATCCATAGCTTCTTCCTCTCCTCCCCCTCAGCCCCATTATCTCCCCTCCATTCCAATTCCCCTTCTCCCTCCTTCAGCTCCTCTCATCTCTCCATTCACCTTCCTCTCCTTTCCACTTGTCATATTTCTTCCTCTCTTATTAACCACTTCCCCCCACTTTCCCCGATCTGTCTCTCTCTGTCTCTCTACCTCCCCCTCTTCTTCTTCCTCCTCCTCCATCCCTCCATGAAGAAAAACAACCCTCCTCCTCCTCCTCTTCCTCTCCTTTTACGCACGGTGCGTAAAGCGCTTCACTCCGTGTCCAGAGCGCACAGACAGACAGGAGCAGGCAAACTGTCTCTGAGTCTCAGGACGTTCCGGTAACGGGACACATGCACGAATCCACCGGCGGGTCGCGCTCATCCGGAGTGACAGCGGCGTGCACGTCAGCGGGATTGTTGTCATCGCGCAGCCGGGAGACGCGAGGGGAGAAGCGGCTGCTCGGAGAGAGGACGCACACGGACCAGGATGGGGATTTAAACTCGCAACCGCCTCAATAGAAACGACGCATTTAAATCCTTATTGTTGTTTGTCCTCTCATGCATCCGGGAGCGTGACCGTCACCGGGGTGTGAGTCCGGAGCGAGGAGAACCGGGCTCCGTGCTGACCGAGGACCGGGGACCGGACGCACAGGTCAGTGTGGCACACATGCACACACATGCATTCCCACACGCGTGCAGACACACACATGCATGCACACACAAGAGGTGACATCGCGCACAACAAATGCACGTCCGCAAATCCTTGGCAACCGAGTCATCACTAACACGTGCGTGCGTGCATGGCTACACGCACACTGTGGCGGACACGCGTGTGGTTCAATAATAAAAACATCTTTATTAAATGTAATGATATTTGAGATAAGTTTTTTTTTTTTTTTTTAATATTTTTATTAGGAGGTAAGGCACAGTAGGACAGAAATCAATGTCAAATTTACATTGGGTATCATAAAATCTCAGCACGACAATTTTTGAGATAAGTTTGACAGAAAGATGGATGATTGATTGATGGATGGATGGATGGATGATTGATGGATGATTGATTGATGGATGGATGGATGGATGGATGGATGGATGGATGATTGACAGATAGGCAGGACACTTTGATTGAAAGAGAAATTGAAGCCAAATCACACAAACAAATATCAGGAAACTCAAAAGCTGCAGATTTTAAATCCTAATTAGAACTTTTTCACTCTTAATTCATTTTATTGGCTAAACCAGCTTTATGATAAGTTTGCGTTAGTTGTGTTGCTGTGTCACTGTTGAATGTGTGGATGTATTGTACAGATGATTTTGAACAGATCTGCTCAATAATCTGATTTGTGTTTGACTCAACTGTCGCTTGAAATTAACTTAAAACTCCATCAAAAAAATCCAAATGTGCAGATGCGTGTTTCCGTTTCCACTGAGGAGAAAACGCTGTTTAAATATTGAAGGATCATTTCCAGCTGAAAAACTCAGTTCCTCAAACTTCTACTTAGATGATCATCATCATCATCGTCTTCTTCTTCTTTTTCTACGACTTTTAAAACATCCCCGGTAAAAACCTTTGACCTTTAACCTTAATTTTCAGTCTATCTCAGGACAGAAGAGGTCAACTGAGGAGCAGTGTGTCCCTCGGAGCTGACAGCTGGTGACCCACTTCCAATCATTTACCAGCCTGGACACATTTTAATATCGTCTCTTGGTCCAGCGCTGCTCATTGTCCTCGTGACTCCCGGGCGGGACGCTGGGGGGACGTCACAGGAAACCAAGGAACTTTATATACACTCACTTATCGTCTTTATATAGAGTCGCTGATCATATAACCAGTCTATGGTTAGAATGATTGTGATCGCTACAGCTGCTGTTCAACTTGAAACACAAATGAAAAAAGATGATTTATAGTTTCACGGTTTCGGCTCCAGAATGTGACCAATCAGGCGCGTGCCCGGGGGGGGGGGGGGGGGGGGGGCGCCGCCTCCTCCTCTCAGCAGTCGTCTCAAAGCGCCGAGCGTTTCCATTTACACGCTTACATAATCACAAAAGCCTGAAGACCCCCTGCTGCTCGTACGGCTTGCCACGGATCGCCGCTTAGTGGCCCCCCCACTGTGACGTGTGTGTGTGTTATCTGCATATGAGCAAAAAACACACACAAGAGGATTCAGTTTGTCGAACCGACGCCAAACCAGTAATCAGCTGTTCTCTCTGTTTCCCTGTTCTATCTCTACCTCTCGCTCTCTCTCTCTTCTAATGAGTGTGCAGATGTTGGGCAATTACAAACACAGGGTTCCGTGTGAGCGGCTTAAATACACACACACACACACACACACAGACACACACACACACACACACAGACACACACACACACACACACACACACTGCTGCTGGCAGCTCAGCTTCATCACACAACTTTTCGCCCTGAGGAAGAAAGTGTTTGGTTTTATCTCCACCCTCCATCCTTTCAGTCGACCTGCAGGCCCCGCCTCCTGTCCCCCAGCCAATGAACAGGAAAGATTAAGATGAAAGGGGTGAGGAGATAAGGAAGGAGAGAACAGGTAGGCAAAGAGACAAAGGAGAGGAGGGTATCGGGAAATCAGGGAGAAGTTAGGAAAGAGAAGAAGGAGGTGGGGAAGGGACAGAGATTTAAGGGAAAGGGGAAGAAGAGAGGTAAGAGGAGGTGAGGAAGAAAGAAAGGAGGCAACAGGTAGGAACAGGGACCAAGAAGGAGAAAAGGATGAAGGGAAAAGGAGGATGTAGGAAAGGAGAGGAGGAAGTGCAGGACAGGGAGTAGAGGGAAAGAATGGGGTGTTGAAGGAATGGAAGAGAGAAGAGGAGGTGCAGAGGACATGAGGAAGGAAAGGAGTTGGTAAAAATGGACTCTCTCTCCTTCTCTCCCTCTCTCCCTCTCTCCTTCTCTCCCTCTCTCCCTCTCTCCCTCTCTCCCTCTCTCCCTCTCTCCCTCTCTCCCTCTCTCCCTCTCTCCCTCTCTCCCTCTTTATCTGTGTCTGCCAGTCTGTTGCCATGTCTCTCGCCCCTCTCCATCATCCACCCCCATGTCTCTCCCTCGCTTTCCGTGGTTCTGCCTCCAACTGTCGACAGCACGTGTTCCGTTTCCTCTGAATGAACGCACGCACACACACACACAAACAAACACACACACACAGACACACACACACGCAGTGATTTCCGTTCTGCTTCGCCGCCTCTGGCGACTGAAAAGGTTCCATGGGAGGAGACGAGTCCTGCTGTGATTTAAAGGGGAAAAAATCAAGGAAACCAGACGAAGAAAAGTGCTGAGCGTTGCATTTTTTAAATCACAGTTCGATATGAGTGTGATGCCTTCAAGGTCCGGCCGTCACACCGTGAAAAACAGCGCTGACGTTCTCATTCAACCGGGGACATTTCTGAAAAATAAGACATTTGTCCTTGTCAGTTTCTGTCCTCGCCTGAAAGTGACCAGCGGCGTGTCGAGAGGACGCCATGTCCACAGAGACATAGAACCACAGAGACAGAACCACAGAGAACCACAGAGACAGAGAACCACAGAGACAGAACCACAGAGACAGAGAACCACAGAGACAGAGAACCAAAGAGACAGAGAACCACAGAGACAGAACCACAGAGACAGAACCACAGAGACAGAGAACAACAGAGACAGAGAACCACAGAGACAGAGAACCACAGAGACAGAGAACCACAGAGACAGAGAACCACAGAGACAGAGAACCAAAGAGACAGAGAACCACAGAGATAGAACCACAGAGACAGAACCACAGAGACAGAACCACAGAGACAGAGAACCACAGAGACAGAACCACAGAGACAGAGAACCACAGAGACAGAGAACCAAAGAGACAGAGAACCACAGAGACAGAACCACAGAGACAGAACCACAGAGATAGAACCACAGAGCTAGAACCACAGAGACAGAGAACCACAGAGACAGAGAACCACAGAGACAGAACCACAGAGACAGAACCACAGAGATAGAACCACAGAGACAGAGAACCACAGAGACAGAGAACCACAGAGACAGAACCACAGAGACAGAACCACAGAGACAGAACCACAGAGATAGAACCACAGAGACAGAACCACAGAGACAGAACCACAGAGATAGAACCACAGAGACAGAACCACAGAGACAGAACCACAGAGAACCACAGAGACAGAACCACAGAGAACCACAGAGACAGAACCACAGAGAACCACAGAGACAGAACCACAGAGAACCACAGAGACAGAACCACAGAGACATAGAACCACAGAGACAGAACCACAGAGAACCACAGAGACAGAACCACAGAGACATAGAACCACAGAGACAGAACCACAGAGACAGAACCACAGAGACAGAACCACAGAGACATAGAACCACAGAGACAGAACCACAGAGAACCACAGAGACAGAACCACAGAGACATAGAACCACAGAGACAGAGAACCCCTCTGTAGAGATGCACAACAATCAAAAAGACACAAAAACAACCGCAGAGACAGAAAATCTCCAACTGTTGTGGTTGAAAATACACCTTCCTTCCCCCCCCCCTCTGTTC